>NC_056751.1:239446973-239474809 GCF_019279795.1 Protopterus annectens
AAACACTTGAGGGGAAACCAATAAATAGAACACGATGATTTATGGATGAAGTATTTAGGCAGATATTCTGAGGTTAGAAGCAAATCAAGCAGTACTTAGTAAAAAGAAGCAACTTTTCAAGAGTAATAAAAAGATGGGATTCACTTGAATGGCTACTGCCTACTACTAGTGTTGGTCTCACCACAGCTTCACTGTACTGAGATGCAGTGCTCCTTTGCTTCTTCTCTCACCAGAAGCAAAACAGTAGCACTAATCCCAAGATGAGAAGCAGGCCACAGCCTATTTGGCCATCCTCGGTCTTATCCCAGATGATGTAAGGGTCTGTAGGCTTGTTCTAGCCTTTTCTTGCTAGATACCTCGAGTAGCAACCAGGCCAATCTGGAAGGTCAAGCACAGACAACTCACTTCCCAATTAGAAAGAGTCAGGAATTTATGCACTGTGCAAATGTGATGTGCATATATGCTACTATGATGTAAATAAGTATTTTATAGCAATGTTTCTTATATACAATAGTATCAATTGTCCCAGCTTGTTCCACCTTAACTAAAACATCCAAATAACTGGTTTTCTTATCTGAAACGTTTGCTACAAACTTCAAAAAGGCTATACTATTGTTGATGTAATCAATAAAATTCAACAGTTCATCTCTGGTCCCATCCCAGATCATAAATAAATCATCCACAAATCTCTTGTAGACTATACCTTGTGCACCCAAAGAACTATAAAGGACATATTTTAATTCCCAAACGAGCATGATAAGATTGGCGTAGCTATTGGCACATGACGTGCCCATAGCTACACCATCTCTTTGCAGGTAATAATTCGTATTAAATAAAAACACATTATTATATAATATCAGCTTAACCAATGAGCAAAGCAATTTAACATTTCCCCCAGTAAAACAATTCAAATTGTCCAAAAACTTTTTCATCCACTCTAAACCTAAACTATTTGCTATGACTGTAAAAAATAACTGTACATCTAAAGTAACAAAATACCACTTATCCATCTTAACAAATAGCATGTGTAAAATCATAAAGATCATGTAGAAACTGTTTAGAGTCCTGTAAAATATGATTATTGTGTTGAGTAAGGGGCCTCAAATTCCTTTCAACAAAAATAGACATTGCTTCATTGCAACACTTTTGACCTGCTAATATTGGTCTTAATGGTGGACACACAGGGTCTTTATGCACCTTAGGAAGGCCCTGTATGACAGGTATTGTAGGTTTATCCACATATAAAAAGTCATACAATTGTTTATCTATTAATTTAACTGAAAGTAAAAAACTTACTTTACTCTTTATTGCTTCAGTCATATTATAGTTTCATAGTTTCATAGTATAGTACTAGGCTATCTGCCCTGGGGCATTTGTAAGCCTAGCCATAGTGATGTGGCTTTTGCCACCCCATGAAATGGTACAAAAATGTACAGAATAAATCTAGAATACTGTGCCTCTGTCTAGTAGTGACACAGTGAAGGTCTCCTACTGTGCCCCTGTCTAGCAGTGACACAGATGTGACCCCTGGGGTAAACTTACGATCTCCCATCCACTCATCAAGATTTCTCTTGAAGAGAGTCAGTGAGGGGCTCTGCCTAATACGAACTGGGATCCTGTTCCAAAGCATGGGAAGCCTCTGGGTTATGAATCTATCCCTCCAGCATGTCCTATTCATACTTGTGCCGAGGTTTAAGTCTTTAGCTCTCGTGGTCCTGATGGATTTGGATTTTTTGAGGTGGAGCATGTCCATCATATCCTGATTGGACATGGCCTTGTACGTCAGGCAGGGATCACCTCTGAGCAGGCGGTATGCTACTGAATAGAGCTGAAGTTTCTTTAGTCTGGCAGAATAAGACATATGTTGGAGACCCTTGATCCTTTTGGTGAGTTACTTTTGTGGTCTCTCCAGCTGTTGCAAGTGCCGGGTACATACCAAATGGGGCATTGTACTCAATCATGGGCCTGATGAGGGAGGAATATAGGGGTACAATGACATCCTTGGATCTGGATGTGAAACCCTTCATGATGAGGTGTGCAAGGTAGAATGTTTTTCTAACCACTTTGGCAACGTGGGTGTCAAATGAGAGGTCGCTGTCTACTTGGGTCCCTAGGTCTCTGATTACTTTTTTCCGTACTCAGTGGGTTGCTGTCTATGTGATAATTTGTGGGTACTTTGTTTTTCCCAAAAGGGATGACTATATATTTTTTGGCATTTAGTTTAAGGCCGTGACTCGGCACCAGTTGTCCGCTTCAGTGAGGCGCTTTTGTAGGATGTGTATCTGCTGGTGTATCGACTATGGCCCTAGTTTGCAGTCATCTGCGAACTTTGTCAGCCACAGCCCTCCCATGTTTGCTTTAACATCTGAGAAATAATGCCGAACAAGAGGAGTCCCAGGACAGATCCCTGTGGGACACCACTTGTGACTGGCTTTGAGTCTGACATTGCTCCAGCGATTTTAACTTTATGGGTTCTGTCCTTTAGCCAGTTTGCAACCCATCTAGTGACATAATGGTTTACTTTTAAGCTGTTTAGCTTATCTAAGATGCCTGAGTGGGGTATTGTGTCAAGGCCTTAGCCAAGTCCAGGTATGCTGTATGGACTGCTTTGCCCTCATCAATGGCTCTAGTGACTGTTTCAAAAGTCAACCAGGTTTAAAAAGGCAGGATCTGCCCTTTACAAAGCCGAACTGGGTGGGGTCAAGCCGCCTGTAAGTCCCCTATGTCTCCGCTATGAGTTCCATAAAGATTCTTTCCATAGCTTGCAGACCAGGCTAGTCAAGCTTATGGGGCTGTAGTTTCCAGGGTCTGTAGAGGCACCCCCTTGTGGAGTGGGACCACTGTTGCTGTACGCCAGTGTTCAGGTACATATCCTGAAGTAAGGCTAAGGTTAAATAGCATTTTTATGTGTGGGTTTAGCTTCTCTTGAGTTCACGTAACACGCACCCCGGATACCGCCAGGTCCCATTGATGCTGTGTTTTTGCTTTGTTTAGGCGGTTCTCACTTGGACATCTGAGATGACAGGAGATTACATTCAGCTGGGATAAGTATTTCTTCTTTTGGGGTGAAGGAGGTGAGAAATTTGCACTGAACCTGTCAGCCAGAATGTTAGCAATATCTGTGGGTTCAGTGTATTTTTGTTGTTGTGAACCAACTCTGAGCATATCTGAGGGTTTCCTTCAGGTTTCTAACATAGCTGAAGAAGGCTTTGTGGTTATCTTTAGTGTCCTTAGTGATTTTTCTCTCAAAGTTTGCCTTGGATGTTTTATGAGAGAACGAGTTTTCTGCTAATGTTGATCAGAGATGTCTTCCTTCATGGGATTTCGCTCTGACGCAGTAGCTTCCTTCTTTGTTATACAATTTGTTTATGGCTGAGGTCCACCAGACAGGACGCTTACATTTGGTGGAGAGGGACTTGGATTTGTTTGGGATTGCATGATCCATGCATTCTTGGAGATGTCCATAGAAAGCATTTGTGAAGGATTCGCATTGTGGGATGTGGTATCCACTGGCACAGTGGGCTTAAAGGATACCATCTCAGTCTTAAGAAGAGTGAAGTCTGCTTTTGAGAACTTTTCACTGTGGTCTTTTGTGCTGGGGTGGAGGTGGGATATGTATATCCAGGGTAATTAGTTTGTGGTCAGATCTCACTAGTGAGGGTATACTTCGTGTGGAGCATTTTGTCCCCATGTTTGTGATGATCAGGTCTAGTATATTATCTCCCTAGTGGGAGAGGTGACTAGTTGTTCCAGTGCATTTGAATTTATGAATTCCAGGAACCTTTGGGCTAGGGTATTAGGGCTAGAATAATGTACCCAATCTATGTTTGGGTAGATGAAGTCTCCCAGTATGATGGTATTTTGTGATACATTCATATCCTCCAATGTCTTCAGGAAGGCTGAGTGGGGTTCTTGAGATTGGGAGGGTGGTCTGTAACATGCTACCAGCTGTATAGCAGTTTTGCCTATGGTTAGTTGCACCTGTATGGTCTCTGATGCTTCATGTGTTGCTACTAACCTGGAGGTGTGGGTGTCCTTTATGAATATGGACACTCTCCTTTGTGGTTCGCCCGGTTTTGAATAAAAGCATGATACGAGGTATAGCCTGGTAGCTGGGGTGCTCTCTGGAGCCTTGAACCAGGTTTCAGTTACTGCACAGACGCCAATGTTCTCCATGCTGAGGAGTGCATCAAGTGCCTGCATCTTGAGATTTAGACTTCTGGCGTTGAGCAGCATTACCCTTAGTTTATTTCCATTTTGTTTTCTAAGGAGGTGGGTTTGTCTTTTGAGCCTTGCCTAAAAAAGGCACTATGGGGTGGCAAGAGCCATAGCCAATATCCGGAAGCCCAGTGGTGACAGGTGTAAGCCATCCTCATGAAGCAGCGTGGCTTGTCCAACATATCATCCCGGCAGACAGACATTGGATCCCCTTAGAATGACACCAGTACTTGAGCCAATTGTTAAAGCTGATCATCTTGTCTTTGTATTGTGGTATCATTCTTGGTGAGGGCAAGATGCTGCTCTGGGTCAGGGTCATACCAGCCTGGGCTACATAATCGGAGAGCTCCTCTATGTCTCTTTTCATGTAGTCCAGGGAGGTACGTCTCAGGTCATTCACACCAGCATGGACAATGACGGAGTCATATTTGTACTTGCTTTGGAGTGACCTGAGTGCGTGTGTTAGGTGGCGGATCCTAACTCCCGATAGACAGCTCACAGTCACCTTCTCCTTGTTCAGCCTGGTCAGTGGGACATCAGTGTGTCTGACTATGGAGTCACCTATTACTAGTGTATCAGGCATGGTGTTTGGCCTTAAGGGCTGCGATTGGTCGACACACTGATTTATTGAAGTATGTGTTGCATGTGTTTTGATGTTCTTCATTCCACATTGCTGCAGTCCTAACTATTGGGTAGTCCGCTGTCCCAGTCGGCCCGAATACCAAAGTATATGGCTGACGCCGTCAAGGCATTAGACTGACGCCAGTACGCCAGGGTACTATCGCGCATGACCGACGCATCCCCAGTCTTTTGCCGCATGGTCCGATGCAGAAGCAGTTTTGGCGCGAGGCAGGTTGGCGCTCTGAAAGTTTCTGAAGTCAGAGTTTCAGACCAATCAAAGTTGGCTAAGTACCCGCTGGGGAATATTTTGGTTTTTTCTTGCCTCAGTATTTAACCGGATGTCAGAAAAAGTGAATAACTGTATTTCTTGTGGGAAACAGATACCTCATAGGGATTACCATACTTTGTGTATACCTTGTTTAGGGCCTGAGCACGCTGTTGGATGCCGCTCTTGTGCTAGATTTAACAAACGCACTATTAAGAGAAGGTTAGACTGTGCCAGGTTAGTTTTGGGAAGCGTTGTAATTATAAAATGCTGCCGGCCGGATGCTCCGGCCCGCCGCCAAAAAGCGCAAGGACAAAGCAGCAAAGTTTAGAGTGGAAGAACCGACAGTCCTGCCGGTTCTTTAGAAGGCTCAGTGGAGCCGGAGGTTCTGCCAGGAGTTTCTTTGGAGTCTCAGGGAGAGACTTTACTGTTACAGGATGTGTCCTCTCAGGAAGTAGGCCAGGCTGAAGGGGCTTTGAGGTGGTGGATTTTTGGATGTCTGCTTTGGGAGCCTCTGTTGTTTTGGTAAGTTTTTTATTAGAGCCTCCGAGTATGTCTTTGTGTTTTTATGTGTTTGGTTTGCAGTTGTGGTAGGTCTATGTGGGACTGGGATTGTTGTGTGTGTGGTTGCCATCTCCTCCTGTCTGGTCATGCCAGCCCTGAGTTGAGAGAGTTCAGCCTCCAGTTTGGCTATATAGTTGCATCTCTCACATGTATTTGTGTTTGTTGGGAGGAGGAGAGGGTTGTCTGTGTACATGAGACAATTGTAGCATTGTCTCAAGATGCCCAGATTGACCAGCTGAACTGGAGACGACGCCAGTAACCTACCACTCAACATGCTAAAACAATATAAGGGAGTGGTATACCTTTAAGGGAAGTGGGTATTCACAGGGGTGGTAAGTAGATGTAGTGCTTTACTTAGAGAGTGCTTACTTAGTAGAGAAGTATTGAGAACAAGTGCTAGGCTTATAATACAGTGAGTAGTCTGGTTATACTAAGAGTAGAGCTTCCTTAAGGGAAAATTTGAAGAACAGACTTGGGAGCCAGAAAAGTTTAACGGGGCGCATGCCGGCGCCAGTTCAAGATGTGCACGCCAAAGCCGATAAACGCTGATTTTAAACAGTGAACTACAAAAGAGCTGGAAATGGTCCCAAACAACCAATTACTACAGCTTCTTGTGCTGAGGTCACTTCCCCCAAGGACAGGTAGGCTGCTCAAGGCTCGCCACTCCCACTGGTGAGCAAAGAAACTTCCTTCTATCCAAGTAAGGTAATGGACAACACAGGAACTACACCACAGCCCAGAATACAGCAATGCCTGTAAACTGGTCTAAACTAGTCGAGGAAGGCAGGAAAACAAGGATTATTTTTTTGTTTTTTGTTTTTTTGGTAGAAACACACAGAAAATGTAGAAACAGTGATAAATTAGTTACACAGGCTAGCACACTTTAGTGGGCAGCCTCCACAGTTAAATTAAACAAACAAACAAGCAAACTTTCGATCAAATTCAACTAAATGTAACTTTAAGTGCAGATTTTAAAATAATGCAGCAATCAGTTAAAAAACAGTTCAGGCTAGTTCAAGGTAAGCTACAGAAGCTATTTCAAGTGAAAAAAAGCAGAGATACCTTACATCCAGAAGGTAGTCGCTTTTCTGAGTTCCCTGCTGCTAGGACCACTCTGTAAACCCACGTGGAGCTTGTCTGAGCAGTATAGCCAGAAAAAAACGCCCAGAGGCGGATTTTAAACAGTGAACTACAAAAGAGTTGGAAATGGTCCCAAACAACCAATTACTACAGCTTCTTGTGCTGAGGTCACTTCCCCCAAGGACAGGTAGGCTGCTCAAGGCTCCCCACTCCCACTGGTGAGCAAAGAAACTTCCTTCTATCCAAGTAAGGTAATGGACAACACAGGAACTACACCACAGCCCAGAATACAGCAATGCCTGTAAACTGGTCTAAACTAGTCGAGGAAGGCGGGAAAACAAGGATTATTTTTTTGTTTTTTTTGGTAAAAACACACAGAAAATGCAGAAACAGTGATAAATTAGTTACACAGGCTAGCACACTTTAGTGGGCAGCCTCCACAGTTAAATTAAACAAACAAACAAGCAAACTTTCGATCAAATTCGACTAAAATGTAACTTAAGTGCAGATTTTAAAATAATGCATACTTAAAAAAGTCTAACTTGTTTATAAAACTTTTCATCATGCAACATTTCTTCCGTTTTGTTTATATACCAGTCTGAATTCATAAATAATCCTTATACATATCATAAATGCATAACTTTTCAAAACCTTCCACTAGCGGATGCATATTGGGTACAAACGTACTAGGTCTTCTAAACATAAAATTATCCTTATACTCTGTTGAATCAGAGGCATTATTAAAAATATGTTTAAGTATAACATTTCCAGTAAATGTTTTTAAATTCAAAATTACCTCTGCAATATCATCCCCTTTTGTTGGTAGAAATGAAAGTCCTTTCTTCAACAGTGAGGAAATCAGCACCTCTTCGCACACTGGTTCTCTCTCAAGTAAGAAATCTCCAGAGAATTCAGTGGGAGAGAAGCTAAAGGAAAAAGAGAGATAAAGGGAAAGAGAAAGGGAGAAAAACAAGGACAGGGCTCAAGAAAAGGACTCAAGAAGGAGATCTCCTGACCCTGCCATGTCTGTGGCATCATCCTTGAAAATCTCCAAGAAGGTGGATACATTCTTCTTCTGCTCCATTAAACAATGAGCCAAGATTCTCCCTGGAGTCTACCACCCCTCAGCTCAGTATTACAAGAGAGGTTCTTCCACAGGTCCTCTAGGCTGCTTTCGATAGCCTCCTCTGTTATGCAAGTGCAGTCATCGAGGAGCTTGTGTGAAGCAGAAGTTTTTGAGGACACATATGCAAGATGGATGTCCTATCTGCTCTTTATGCTGTGGGAGTGCTGGGACCAGCCCCTGCCACCCCTTAGCTAGTGGCTCCTTCCCCATTCTGACCGTCTGATCTAGCAGTCATGCAACAGTGCATCACCAGCTGGATGACTTTATTGGAGGAGATTGTCTGGTTATCTGCTACTCTGTGTGTCCATTAGCTACTTGGTTCCGACAATGTCTGATATTGAGTGATCCTAGAGTCTCCGGATCTACTCCCAGACATTTGCAGCTGTCCCTTGCTTTCAGCGTATTGAAGGTGGACAGCTCGCCACCAGTGATCCAAGCTGCATTGTGTTGTGAGTGGGTCCATTGTTTGATTCCTGTGTTCCTAAGAGAACTGCTTTGGGACTGATTTAGGCTTCGGCTTTTAAGGCTTTTGAAAGGGTTCTCTTATGTTCAAGAAAGGAGGTACCCCATCAGTTCTCGAACACATCCCAGTCCCCTCTGATCTCTGATCCTCCTCCATGTCATTGTTTCTCCATGTCCTCCTGTTTCTTAGTGACACCCAGCTTCTTTAGGGCTTGATAGGGCTCCCTAGGTGAGTTTCCCTTTAGCTTCCAAGTCTTTCTTTGACCCTCCTGCTGTGGAAGAACACAAGAAGCATTCATGCAAAAGGAGGCATTTAGAATGACCTCAATTGTTTCCTTTAGAAGATTTCGAGGAAGGGTAGGGTTCCTTAAGATCCCCCAGGAAGACAATTCCTTTGGGGACATCATGGAAGTACTTCCTCATTGGGAGGATGGTTAGAGTCCCCCTGCCTAGAAGAATCTGTATTTTTTGGGACCTTCTGGGCTGGCCCTTTCAAAACCTTGGTGGTCCCTCTGACTGATAACTTACTGATCTGGTCTCACAGCAGTCATGGAATGAACTGTATGAGGAGGAGCCCCTAACCTGCATGCCTGAAAAATTCTTCATTTCCCCTTGAGAGAGTCTGCACTGGAGCCAGGGGACCTGCCTTAGATGCAGTTGTTGTAGTGGCAGCCACAAAGAAAGAGCCATTGGTGGAGAGCTGTTTTGTCTGTCCCTCAGGGAGTATAGGGCTTTGGACAGATTCAGAGCGAGAGAGCTTATGCTTCGGTGACTTTTACATTATGTGCCCTTAACTACCTAGCACACTTCACAGAAAGTCAAAAAAGCACAACACAAGAATGGTTTGGTGGAGTCGGATAGAACCCTCTGATGTATATAGACAGTATCCTCGCCTCTCGTATAAAGCACGACACTCTTTGATAAAATAAAAAGAAGTTTCTTTATTAACGTTTAGCGCTTTCAGCTGTCACCAGCCTTCTTCAGAACAAATATTCTCTCCTAAATCAGAGTTTAAATACATAACTGATTATCTCCTTAATTGATAAATTCATAAAAAACCGCCAAAAAACATTTTGACTTTTAAAAAGACATGACCATGGTTTACAAGTTCAACTAAGTCATATATCTGTAATACTACTCATGTGAGTGTCTACAAACCACAATACATAATCATATACAGATTTATTAAAAATATATATATATATGTAAATGAAATGCACTTTTAAAATTACTTGTGAATTTTGTATAACAACCATTTTTTGCATTATGATCTTGATAAAACATGCTTTTAAGTATACCTTAACATTCAGGTGGTTCATGTAAATTGTTATGTGCCTCAGGTTTACAAATCATATTATTTGATGTTTAATAGATTATTCCAAGGCTAAAAATGGTTTCAAACTAATGAAATCATTAAGCCCTGGGGGTCTTGTGGAGTCTGTCAGGATTTGCCACTTACTTTCACATAATGCTAACTTAGTTTTCCAATCACCTCCGAATGGTGTGTACTCTACCTGCTCGATTATGGAAAAAAGGAAGGTATGTTCCGCACCTTTATCTAAAATATGTCTGCATAGTGCGTTGTTAGTGTCCCCCTTCCCTATTCTATACTGGTGTGCATAAATCCGTCTGATTAGTAGTCTTTCAGTTTTTCCAATGTAATGGGTTGCATACTGTGCATATGGCCACGTAGACCACCTGTTTGCTTTTACAATTCCCCTTTTTTGATTTAATGACTGTGTGACATATGTCATTAATCTTGATTGTTTTGCTTGTATTGATGTATTTGCATTGCTTACAGTTACCACATTTTGTGGTCCCTTTATCCATGTCCCTTTGTATTTTTGTATGACCTTCTTTTGCAATATTCTCTTTATATTTGGAGCAGTTTTAAAAACACATCTGGGTTTGTTACCCAAGATTTGCTCCTTGTCGATGATCATCAAAGTTTGCCAATGCCTTTCTAATATTTCTTGTATCAAATAAGTTTTGGGGGAATACATGAGTACGCATACCCTACCTCCAGATGTATGTGGGGTATCCTCTTTGGCAATGGTTGTAAATGTGCCCAAAAGTGGAAGGTATTTCTTACCCCATTCACAGGTCACATAATTGATGACCCCTTCCACCATTTTCTCTGGTAGGCTCTTGTAATGAACATATCCTTGATAATGTCCATTTCCTTTTCCACCATGTCTTTATTAGACGTCATCCTTGCCACACGAATGCATTGACCTTTAACTATGTTGCTAAAGATGTGGGGAGGATGATTACTGCTGTAATGGACATAATCGTTGGAAAAGGTGGGTTTTCTATAAATTCTGGAAGAAAATCCACTGTCCTTTTGGTTAGTAGGACATCTAAATATGACATTTCTTCATGACTGTATTCAAAAGTGAATTGGAGGAAATCGACTGTTTGATTGAGAAAGGTCATAAATTCCAAAAGTTTGGCTTCAGATTCCTTCCACAAGATGAAAATATCGCCCAGGTATCTGGCATATAGGGCATGTTGTTGAAGTGTGGACTTTGAAGATGTACTCAGATTCCCATTCTGCCAGAACCAAATTCGCAAAGATGGGGCACAAGCCGCCCCATCGCAACTCCCCTAGTCTGTCTGAAGTATTCACCTTGGTGCAAAATGTAGTTGTAGTCCAACACCAGAGACATCATGTCGCACAAAAGACTGACCTTGTCCCAAGAAAAATCAGTGAACTTGAGACTTGTTTCAAGAAATTCCAACCCTTCGGTCCTAGGAATGCTGGAAAATAGATCTACCACATCTACAGTCAACAAGATGGAATTGGTGTCCTGTAGATCTTCCTTTAAGGCCCCTAAAAATCTCCAAGAATCCTTGATGATGTGAGGAATGCCCTCATAAATTTTTTAGCCATCCATCTATCAATTGTCCTATTTTGAATGTCTTGGATCTCGAGCCTGACACAATGGGACGGAAGGGGGGTTGCTCAATGGATTTGTGTACCTTGGGTATGCCCACCATCTTAGCTAAGACTGGGTGATCCACTTTCAAAAAGGAATAAGTCTCGTTGTTAATCCTGTTGTCGATAAGATATTCTTCCAGTATAAGGTCAATGCGCTTGTGTCCGATGTTCACCTGGTTTAAGGATATGTTCTCATAATTCCCTGAATGGTGTAGAATGTTGTCTATCTCCTGGTCGTAATCTTTAGTTGAAAAAATCACGGCCCCTCCTCCCTTGTCGGGTTTCATAACTCTGATGTCCTTGTTGAAGGTGAGGTCTCGTAAACATTGCCTCTCCTTCTTAGATAGATTATCTACTACTTGCCCACTCAGATGTTTTTCTTTATTGTATACCCAATACATATCATTGCAGACTAGACGTTCAAAATTCGTCACATGGGGATTAGCTGTGGGGATGTACGTACTTTTTTTCTTAAGAGTTGTCCCTGCAATGCCTAGGCTTCTTTGTTCCCCTTGGGGTTGCTTGTCAAACTGCAAAGCCAAATTTAACTTTCGACAATATTTCTTCACCTCTTTTATGCTGTCTATGATGCTCCAGCCCTTCATCGGTATGAACTTCATACCCTTGCTTAAAAGTTGTGCACATGAGTTGTTGATGTTGAAAGTGGTATAATTGAATACCTTAAAGCCAGCATGTGTGATGATTTTTGGAAAGGAATCCGAATTTTGAATCTCAATTGCATTTTCTATTGACTTGTTCACCACATTTGTCAGATTCAGATTCCTCAAAGATGATACTCCCTGTGTCGAATGTGATTGCCCGTGGTGTATGTGTGCCTGGGAGTGGCATCCCTCCAAGCCAAATGGTATCTCCCCCCCTGAAAATTTTCTTCTCTAACAGATTTACCCATATAATTTCTTCTGGGCTCATTCCTAGTATGTATATTAGTATCCTTATATCTAGGCCAAATATATGCTCTCTCTATTCTATATGCCTCTAGGTCACGTTGTAATTTTTTATCTTTTCTACTCACATTTGTCTGTACAGAATCCTCTGCATACACAAATTGCTTCGAATAATATTCCTTCATCTCGTCATATTCATTGTGCTGTGTAATGTTATTTTGGATACTTTCTAATTGTTCTACCAATATACTAAGTTTGTCATCCATATGTTTAATCATTAATTTCATATATTGTTGTCCAAATCCATCAAATAACTTATTAAACTCTTTTTCCACATCCGTGGTATATGTGATACCTAACGGTAATTTAAAAATCTCATACCTTTGGGCACAGTATTCCGTGTTAAACATTTCATTAAATAGCTACGGTCAATTTTTGTATTGTTATAAGCTTGTAATTTTTTACCAAAATCCGTAATGTAATCCTCAATGATAAACCATTGTTAACTTGTTTGTTAATACTATTCTTCCCTCTTTTATCTTTATTAAAATAATCCCTATCATCACTTAAAAACTCTTCAAACAACACATCTCTATTGTTGATTCTGCCTTTTAACATATTGTCTTTAGCTACTTGTGTAGAATCACTATTATTACGACTGTCACTGTTTGGACGGCAAGGAAAATCATGCCTAGGTCCCATGGATACAGTACCTTTGTTTTCCCGGTCAGTGGAGGGATGCCCTCTAGTGAAAACTTTCGGATGAGCTCCCCCATATTGATTCTCCAACCTTTTTCTGCATACGCTAAAATCGAAGGTATAATCCTGTACCGACAAGTCCTGTCTAACGCTGAGTAGATGGTCGTCCTCGGTGTTAACAAGATCCAAGGTTTGGAATTTATCGGCTCGGTTACATACTTCCGAGTCCCCCATACACTCCGTAGTGTGTACTCCTGCATTTACAACCTCGGAATCAAGTAAGGCTTTCGGAAAGCCACAGTCAGGTGTACTGGCGTTGTTCTGATCAAACGGTCCCTGTAGGCTTCGCATTTGCTTGTTGGCTCCTTGTTGATAATAATAGCCTCCGCTTGTCCTCTGACGTGTAGTGTGTACCATGCGTGCCACTACAATCTCCGCGGAGTCCGTTAAGTCAACCACTTGTTTTGTTTTTTCTTTAGTAGTGGTACCGGATACCATTCCATTGAAAAGGGATAAAAGTTTCTGCACTTCTCCTTGAAGTGCTGTGAGGTCAGACCTCAGTTCCTGCAGCAATTCATTGGACATGTGAGCAGAGGGTTGCTGTTCCTCATCCATCCGATAAACCTCACAGAAAGTCAAAAAAGCACAACACAAGAATGGTTTGGTGGAGTCGGATAGAACCCTCTGATGTATATAGACAGTATCCTCGCCTCTCGTATAAAGCACGACACTCTTTGATAAAATAAAAAGAAGTTTCTTTATTAACGTTTAGCGCTTTCAGCTGTCACCAGCCTTCTTCAGAACAAATATTCTCTCCTAAATCAGAGTTTAAATACATAACTGATTATCTCCTTAATTGATAAATTCATAAAAAACCGCCAAAAACATTTTGACTTTTAAAAAGACATGACCATGGTTTACAAGTTCAACTAAGTCATATATCTGTAATACTACTCATGTGAGTGTCTACAAACCACAATACATAATCATATACAGATTTATTAAAAAATATATATATATATGTACGAAATGCACTTTTAAAATTACTTGTGAATTTTGTATAACAACCATTTTTTGCATTATGATCTTGATAAAACATGCTTTTAAGTATACCTTAACATTCAGGTGGTTCATGTAAATTGTTATGTGCCTCAGGTTTACAAATCATATTATTTATGATACAGGATTATACCTTCGATTTTAGCGTATGCAGAAAAAGGTTGGAGAATCAATATGGGGGAGCTCGTCCGAAAGTTTTCACTAGAGGGCATCCCTCCACTGACCGGGAAAACAAAGGTACTGTATCCATGGGACCTAGGCATGATTTTCCTTGCCGTCCAAACAGTGACAGTCGTAATAATAGTGATTCTACACAAGTAGCTAAAGACAATATGTTAAAAGGCAGAATCAACAATAGAGATGTGTTGTTTGAAGAGTTTTTAAGTGATGATAGGGATTATTTTAATAAAGATAAAAGAGGGAAGAATAGTATTAACAAACAAGTTAACAATGGTTTATCATTGAGGGATTACATTACGGATTTTGGTAAAAAATTACAAGCTTATAACAATACAAAAATTGACCGTAGCTATTTAATGAAATGTTTAACACGGAATACTGTGCCCAAAGGTATGAGATTTTTTAAATTACCGTTAGGTATCACATATACCACGGATGTGGAAAAAGAGTTTAATAAGTTATTTGATGGATTTGGACAACAATATATGAAATTAATGATTAAACATATGGATGACAAACTTAGTATATTGGTAGAACAATTAGAAAGTATCCAAAATAACATTACACAGCACAATGAATATGACGAGATGAAGGAATATTATTCGAAGCAATTTGTGTATGCAGAGGATTCTGTACAGACAAATGTGAGTAGAAAAGATAAAAAATTACAACGTGACCTAGAGGCATATAGAATAGAGAGAGCATATATTTGGCCTAGATATAAGGATACTAATATACATACTAGGAATGAGCCCAGAAGAAATTATATGGGTAAATCTGTTAGAGAAGAAAATTTTCAGGGGGGGAGATACCATTTGGCTTGGAGGGATGCCACTCCCAGGCACACATACACCACGGGCAATCACATTCGACACAGGGAGTATCATCTTTGAGGAATCTGAATCTGACAAATGTGGTGAACAAGTCAATAGAAAATGCAATTGAGATTCAAAATTGATTCCTTTCCAAAATCATCACACATGCTGGCTTTAAGGTATTCAATTATACCACTTTCAACATCAACAACTCATGTGCACAACTTTTAAGCAAGGGTATGAAGTTCATACCGATGAAGGGCTGGAGCATCATAGACAGCATAAAAGAGGTGAAGAAATATTGTCGAAAGTTAAATTTGGCTTTGCAGTTTGACAAGCAACCCCAAGGGGAACAAAGAAGCCTAGGCATTGCAGGGACAACTCTTAAGAAAAAAAGTACGTACATCCCCACAGCTAATCCCCATGTGACGAATTTTGAACGCCTAGTCTGCAATGATATGTATTGGGTATACAATAAAGAAAACATCTGAGTGGGCAAGTAGTAGATAATCTATCTAAGAAGGAGAGGCAATGTTCTGAGACCTCACCTTCAACAAGGACATCAGAGTTATGAAACCCGACAAGGGAGGAGGGGCCATGATTTTTTCAACTAAAGATTACGACCAGGAGATAGACAACATTCTACACCATTCAGGGAATTATGAGAACATATCCTTAAACCAGGTGAACATCGGACACAAGCGCATTGACCTTATACTGGAAGAATATCTTATCGACAACAGGATTAACAACGAGACTTATTCCTTTTTGAAAGTGGATCACCCAGTCTTAGCTAAGATGGTGGGCATACCCAAGGTACACAAATCCATTGAGCAACCCCCCTTCCGTCCCATTGTGTCAGGCTCGAGATCCAAGACATTCAAAATAGGACAATTGATAGATGGATGGCTAAAAAAGATTTATGAGGGCATTCCTCACATCATCAAGGATTCTTGGAGATTTTTAGGGGCCTTAAAGGAAGATCTACAGGACACCAATTCCATCTTGTTGACTGTTGATGTGGTAGATCTATTTTCCAGCATTCCTAGGACCGAAGGGTTGGAATTTTTTGAAAGAAGTCTTCACAGTTCACTGATTTTTCTTGGGACAAGGTCAGTCTTTTGTGCGACATGATGTCTCTGGTGTTGGACTACAACTACATTTTGCACCAAGGTGAATACTTCAGACAGACTAGGGGAGTTGCGATGGGAGCGGCTTGTGCCCCCATCTTTGCGAATTTGGTTCTGGCAGAATGGGAATCTGAGTACATCTTCAAAAGTCCACACTTCAACAACATCGCCCTATATGCCAGATACCTGGACGATATTTTCATCTTGTGGAAGGAATCTGAAGCCAAACTTTTGGAATTTATGACCTTTCTCAATCAAACAGTCGATTTCCTCCAATTCACTTTTGAATACAGTCATGAAGAAATGTCATATTTAGATGTCCTACTAACCAAAAAGGACAGTGGATTTTCTTCCAGAATTTATAGAAAACCCACCTTTTCCAACGATTATGTCCATTACAGCAGTAATCATCCTCCCCACATCTTTAGCAACATAGTTAAAGGTCAATGCATTCGTGTGGCAAGGATGACGTCTAATAAAGACATGGTGGAAAAGGAAATGGACATTATCAAGGATATGTTCATTACAAGAGCCTACCCAGAGAAAATGGTGGAAGGGGTCATCAATTATGTGACCTGTGAATGGGGTAAGAAATACCTTCCACTTTTGGGCACATTTACAACCATTGCCAAAGAGGATACCCCACATACATCTGGAGGTAGGGTATGCGTACTCATGTATTCCCCCAAAACTTATTTGATACAAGAAATATTAGAAAGGCATTGGCAAACTTTGATGATCATCGACAAGGAGCAAATCTTGGGTAACAAACCCAGATGTGTTTTTAAAACTGCTCCAAATATAAAGAGAATATTGCAAAAAGAAGGTCATACAAAAATACAAGGGGACATGGATAAAGGGACCACAAAATGTGGTAACTGTAAGCAATGCAAATACATCAATACAAGCAAAACAATCAAGATTAATGACATATGTCACACAGTCATTAAATCAAAAAAGGGGAATTGTAAAAGCAAACAGGTGGTCTACGTGGCCATATGCACAGTATGCAACGCCCATTACATTGGAAAAACTGAAAGACAACTAAACAGACGGATTTATGAACACCAGTATAGAATAGGGAAGGGGGACACTAAAAACGCACTATGCAGACATATTTTAGATAAAGGTGCGGAACATAGCTTCCTTTTTTCCATAATCGAGCAGGTAGAGTACACACCATTCGGAGGTGATTGGAAAACTAAGTTAGCATTATGTGAAAGTAAGTGGCAAATCCTGACAGACTCCACAAGACCCCCAGGGCTTAATGATTTCATTAGTTTGAAACCATTTTTAGCCTTGGAATAATCTATTAAACATCAAATAATATGATTTGTAAACCTGAGGCACATAACAATTTACATGAACCACCTGAATGTTAAGGTATACTTAAAAGCATGTTTTATCAAGATCATAATGCAAAAAATGGTTGTTATACAAAATTCACAAGTAATTTTAAAAGTGCATTTCGTACATATATATATATATTTTTTAATAAATCTGTATATGATTATGTATTGTGGTTTGTAGACACTCACATGAGTAGTATTACAGATATATGACTTAGTTGAACTTGTAAACCATGGTCATGTCTTTTTAAAAGTCAAAATGTTTTTTGGCGGTTTTTTATGAATTTATCAATTAAGGAGATAATCAGTTATGTATTTAAACTCTGATTTAGGAGAGAATATTTGTTCTGAAGAAGGCTGGTGACAGCTGAAAGCGCTAAACGTTAATAAAGAAACTTCTTTTTATTTTATCAAAGAGTGTCGTGCTTTATACGAGAGGCGAGGATACTGTCTATATACATCAGAGGGTTCTATCCGACTCTACCTAGCACACTTGACAGGATTGCAGAGGGATTTAACCAAGGAATTATCCAAGTCCCCCTCAGGAGCTTTGAGTTTTGGAGTCCTGCAAGACAGCAGATTCACAGATGGCTACTCTTCAATCTGTGTCCAGTGTGTCCATTTACCTTTCATCCACTGAGGCAGGTGGCACTTCTAGAGTGGCAGCCACCTGCATTGCTCTACATCAGCATGCCTGGATGTGTCTCTGCAGTTTTGCAGAGAACGTCTAGATGTCCTTTTTGAATGCCCCTCTTGATGAACCCACCCTGTTTGGGCCCAAAGTGAAGGGCACACTTACTAGAAGTGAACATGATGGCAAAGCCTTGTCTACCATTATTATCAGCTTCACCACCTCGCAAGGCACCTTCTCCTGAAACTAAAAGGGTGGTAAGAGGCTATAGTTCCATAAGTCTCAGGGCTTTGCACATATAATTTCTGGAAATAGAACCCTCCACCGGGCAGAGGGGGGAACAGTAACAATGAATGTTGCCTTCTTGCCAGAGGTGATCCACAGGAAAAAGGGGTTTGAGGCCTCTTCGTCAGTAAACCCTTTTGGCACTCCTGAAGGGTTATCTGACTCCATACTGGAAGCAGTTGGGGGGGCACTTGACTCTACACCCTTAAGCCTGGTTAGCTGTCACTCAGGATTCTTGAATGCAAAGATTAGTATCTAGAGGCTGTATCATTCCTTTTATTTGCCAACCACAAAGTTCACAAAGAAAGCTTCCCAATGTTCCATCCCCACAGTGGAAGGGAGTATGTCAAGAAATCACAAGTGTGCTAGACAAATGAGCCATACAGGCGTCCCCACTAGACCAGCTAGAGTCCATAGTGTACACAAGATTCTTTTTGGTTCCGAAGAAAATGGGGACCTCCAAACAAGTCTCAGGCAATGGATAGATTTGGGAAGTGTGTCTGTGCTTCAGCGACCTCCTTATGGTTCCTGAACTACCTGGCACACTTCACTAGTTTGGAGAGGGATCTGATTAACGAGCTTTCAGATACCTAGCAGGATCTGTAGCTGAGGAAGTACTGGCCTTGGTTACTCCCCAGTTGGCTACCCTCCAGTCTATTTCTAACTCTTCCTTGAGGTGCATTTCACATGTAGCTGAAGGGACTAGTAGAGCAAAGGGTTCAGGCATTGCCATCAGGAGGCACACCTGAATGTGATTGTGAATTTGTGGAGCCTTTCAAGTCTGTGTTCGTCAGTGCTCCCTTTGACAGCATACCCTTATTCGGCCTAAAGGTAAAAAAAAACACATTGTCCAGGTGTGAGAAAGATAAGAAGACCCTTTCTGCCATGGGTGTATTTTTCTCCACTCCTCAGAGATCCTTCTCAAGGAGTCAGCAAAGTAGTGAGAAAATTTTGATGTTATGTAGTCCTATCTCGCCTACATTCTTACCTGTGGGTTCGGAGCCAAATATCGGCTCTGACTTGTCAGATTTTACTAGCTTGAAGTCTTTCATTGGCTGGGCTAAGCAGCTATCCCATGGTGCACTGCTCCATATCCCCAGATCTCATTTGCCATTCGTGTAGCTCGGACGTGGTCTCGCTTGGCTGTGGCTAAGTACCCTCTTTTTTTCTTGCCTTAAAAGTTTTGATTCCTATCAAAAGCTATTTTCATAGCTAATTGTCTAAGTTCGTCAAGAAATGTGATTGTGTGATTGTTGTGTGGTATCCCACTGACTGTTCCCTCGGGCTAGGCCCATTTCATTTAGAGGGCCTAGTTCTCCTCTGTTTGCCTTCTGTGTGAGTACGGTCTAGACCGTTTAAGTTTGAGGTTTGGGCTTCCTTTTCCCTGTGGTTTTTCAATCCCTTGTTCAGAGTTTGTACTTGATTTTTGGTGTGTGTTTGATCACTGTTTTAGTGTTGGTTACTATTTAGCGTCATTCCCGCTTTTTATAGAGTGAACGCCTGTGCATTGTTTCAGACTTGGGTTTGCATTGTGGGCTAGTACTTAAGATGTCTAAGGACACCAAGGAGCACAAACGTTCTGGTTTTAAAAAGTGCTCTAAATGTGGGTACAAAATGTCCATTACTGATGGGCATTCCATTTGTGTCTATTGCTTGGGAGCCATCCATCTGCAGGAATACTGCAGTTTTTGTCATGCATTCAGCCCTAGAGTTCTCCAAGAGAGAAAAAGAATAAGCTAATTTTAAAGGGACTATTGAAACCCTCTTTTGAAGAGGCTATGGATTCGTCTTCCAGTGAAAAGTCAAAATCTGGCAAGTCAAAAAAGAGATCTCCGGCTCCGTCAGCTTCATCGGAGCCCTCGGAGAAAATCTCAAAAACTGCATCAAACTCCTCAGCTCCACTGTCCTCGGGGCTGCAGGAAGGATCGGTATTGACAGAACTGGCGTCTGCTCCAATTGTATTGGAACCTCCTAGGAGCCTATCGCCCAGTCTCAGATCAGCTTCTCCTGAGAGGAGATCTCATTCTCCATCCCTGTCCTCCAACTCCTCCAGGGCCCTTTCGGATGTGGATGTTGATAGGGTGGTTCAGAGGCTCCTCCAGTCACCGGTTTTGGCAAAATTGTTTTCGGCTCCGGCCCAGTCGGCTCCGGAGCCCTTCCCGACCCAGTCTTCAATCATTCCTCCGAGCGCATCTCTGTCTTCGGAGCCCGAGTGTTCCGTGCCATGTGATGTTTCTAGGCTGGCTCCGATGATTCGACCCCCGGTATGATGTCGGTACCGGCATCGGTTCTGACCCTATTGGCTCCGTCCTCGGGGTTCGGGACTTTGGATTCTTTGGTCAGGCCCAAGGGGGACATCTCAGGGCTTATTTTGGTCCCGAGCCTCCCTCTCGGTGCATCGGCTTGGGGAATTCTGACCCCCATCATGGCCTCGGAGACTGGTCGCTCCTCGGATTCGGGGGGGCCCGGCCTTTAAGGCTATTTGGACCGCGCTGGTCAGATCGTCAGCTACATCAGGCGGGTCGGTCACTCTGTCCCCCACCACTCCGGTGAGAGTTTCTGATCACCACCCATCCATGGACAGCAGAGCACCAGGGCCTAGGGATACCCCCACGAGTGGTTCCCAAATTTCTGAGGGTCCCTCAAAGTTCGTGCCTGAGGAGCCCCCCCAGAAAGAAAACGTGCAAGAGGAAGCACATAGACTCCCAGGATGAGTCCCTCACCTCTGATACTGACCTCGAGGAATCGGAGGGGTCCCCCAAGTCATCCTCTGATGATGTTTCCTCCTCTGATATCCTGGAGATATTGAAACAAAGAGGTGACTGGCCTTTCAAAGCCCCTTCTGAGGAGGAGTCAGTATTCCTTAAGGCATTTGGTGCTCAGCCCTCTGCCTTCTGGGTGTCTCCATCCTTCAACGAACTCCTTGACCTGATTTGTCGAAGAGTGTGGGAGAACCCTGATTCTGTGGAGCCCGTGCCCTGGCGTCCCAACAAGTTTCTTTTGGCCCCCAGGGCAAAGGGTTTCTTTCTAAAGGAGTCCCTGTAGATGCCATGGTGGTGGCGGCGGCAGCCACTCAGAAAGAAGTAGCAGAGTCTTCTTCATCCATCCATCCTCCTAACAAGGAATCTAGGACCATGGATCTTTACGGGAAGCGTACCCTCTCGTCAGCAACCTTTACATTACGGTCGCTGAATAACCTGTCTCACTTCACTCTGCTCCAGAGACATCTCCTCAAAGAGTTAGGAGATACTCTTGCGGGTAACGTTCCTAAGGCGGTGGCTCAGATGGTTAACGCCCAGGTCTCTACCCTCAACTCCATTGCTAACTCATCCATGTGGCTCATTTCGTATGCAGCAGAGGGAGCGGGTAGGGCAGCAAGCTCAGGGGTCGCCCTTGAAAGGCAAGCCTGGCTGGGCCTGTGTCACTTTGCGGAGGCCTTCAAGTCTTCCTTCACTGACGCCCCCTTTGGTTCTTCTTTGTTTGGGACCAAAGTGAAAGACACCCTCACCAGCTGCGAGCAAGAGGGAAAGACCCTGTCTGCCGTAGGGGTCCGTTTTTCTCTTCCTTCTAGGCCTTATCCCAAGGCCCAGCGGGGGGGAAGATGTGGTTCAAGAACTCAGAGGTTTTTTCCTGCCGCACAAGGTGAACCCCCCTCCAGGGGGAGGGGGAGTATTCAGGGAGACGTCACCCCAGAGGCAGAGGGGGCCCCCGCAATTTGGGAGACCGCAATTCCTTTCGTGGCTCTCCATACTCTTGTTCCTGAGGGTGTACCTGACTGCGCTTATCCGGAGCCAGTCGGGGGTCGAATTTCCTTATATCCAGAAGCCTGGGAAAGCATTACCCAGGACCAATGGGTATTACGGATAATTTCCGGAGGTTATCTCATTCCATTTTCATCAGAACCCCCGCCAATCAGAAAAATCCCAGACGTACCACCCAGTCAAAGGGATCAAGCAGCCTCAGAGGTCTCTCAGCTGCCAGAAAAAGGAGCCATCCAGCATGTCCCCTCAGACCAAATCGGATTAGGGACTTACTCAAGAATCTTTTTGGTGCAGAAAAGAACACGGGACCTGAGACCCATACTAGATCTCAGTCAACTGAACAGCTACGTACACAAGTCCAAGTTCCATATGGTCACACTACAATCGATTCTCCCATTGTTGGGAGAGGAGGTATGGATGTGCTCTATCGACCTCAAGGATGCTTACTACCATGTGAAAATGGACAGGGCATCCAGGAGTCACCTACGCTTCTGGCTGAGAGCCAGTCATTTCCAGTTTCGAGCCCTGCCCTTTGGTCTCACCACAGCCCCCAGGGTGTTCACCAAGTGTATGGCGGTGGTGACGGCTCACTTGAGATTTCAGGGATTCCAGGTATTTCCGTATCTGGATGACTGGCTCCTTACCGCTCCCACCAGGCATCAACTAGTTCAAACCAGGGACGCTACCATCACTCTATGTCACCAGTTGGGTATAACAATAAATTGGTAAAAATCAGCTTTATTGCCCTCGCAGCATGTCACCTTTATAGGAGCAGAATTAGACACCATTCGAATGCGAGCATTTTTACCGCAGGAAAGAATCAGAGTCTTACAACAGATACACATGCTGAAGCCCCTGAGACAAACGAAGGCAAGATGGGTTCTCCAGCTCCTAGGGACCATGGCAGCGACAATCATGTTGGTCCTTCTAGCGTAATTGCACATGAGAATTCTCCAGTGGCTCCTCTTTGTTCAATGGTCTCTCCAAAGACTTCCACTGTCTCATCCCATCTTGCTCATGGACAGATGCAAGCAGGACCTCGGTTGGTGACTGTGCACCAACAATTTGGACAGGGGAAAGCCCTTTGTTCCACCCATTCCAGTTGTCACGGTGACCACAGACGCCTCCCAGATGGGGTGGGGGGGGCATTATCTTGGCAGGACAGTCCAAGGTACATGGCAAGAACACGAGATACATCTGCATATAAACGTCCTAGAGATGAGAGCAGTGCTACTTGCATTGCAGGCACTTCAGAGTGTTCTTCCTCTAGGGACGATTGAGATACACTCAGACAACATGTCAGTAGTGTGGTATCTAAACAAGCAAGGGGAAACCAGGTCTTACCCTCTGTGCAGAGAGGCCATGTGAGTGTGGCATTGGGTAGTAACTTCCCAACGGTTTCTGGTGGCAATGCACATTCCGTGGAAGTCCAACGTGATTGCGGACAGGCTAAGCAGAGCTATTCTGATGCCTTACAAGGGGTCCCTGAATCGCCTGGTTGCAGAGCGAATCTTCAGCAGATGGGGTCAGCCTTGCTGCGACCTTTTTGCTAGCCCCCTCAATGTGAAATGCAGCAACTACTTCACGCTGATCCCCTCACAGGGGGAGTCACCCAGGGACGCTCTGGTTCATGATTAGTCCTCCCGTCTGCTTTACGCTTTCCCTCCGTTTCCCCTGCTGTCAAAGGTGATTCAGAAAGCGCAATCCTTGGGAAATGGAATCATTCTGATTGCTCCACACTGGCCTCGCCAAGTTTGGTTTCCCTTTTTTCAGCAATTCATTGTGGATACTCCTTGGACTCTGGACCCTCAACCAGATTTACTGACACATATGTCGGGACAGTTCCACCCCTCCCTGATGACCCTCCGGTTGACAGCCTGGCTACTCCACTTCCATCGTTAGTCAGACTTCATAATTTCTCACCAGAAGTGGTTCATATATTATCGTCCTCTCATAAACCATCCACTAGAAAGATTTATTCTAGTAAATGGAAAAGGTTTTCTATCTGGGCACATACTAGAGGCATTGATCCTTACACAGCTCCAATCGCTTCAGTACTGGAGTTTTTGTCTATGCTTTTCCACCAGGGTTCCGCATCAGTCACCATCAAAGTTCAACTGGCAGCGATCTCTAATTTCCACGTAGCGAATGAGCCTAGTCTCATGGCGCATAGACTATGCAAGGTGTTCCTGAAGGGTACTCTGTTGCTCCGTCCCCGGTGTCCGAACCTATTATGCCCTGGGATCTCAATTTTGTTCTACAAGCCCTTACTTTACCACCTTTCGAGCCTGCAACTACCTGCGAATTGAAATTCTTGACCTGGAAAACAGCCTTCTTAACAATCACTTCAGCAAGGCGAGTTTCAGAAATTCAAGCCTTCTCTATCAAACCTCCATATTTAATCTTCCATAAAGACAGGGTCTCTCTTAGACCAAACCCTTTGTTCCTTCCTAAAGTGGCTTCCGTGTCTAACCTAAATCAATCCATTGAGCTGCCTGTCTTCTTTCCCCACTTTTCTAACAAGGCAGAATTTAGATTTCACCAGTTGGATGTACACAGACAATTACACTTCTATCTACACCGAACAAAGGATATCCGGAAGTCTGACCAACTTTTTGTTTCCTTTTCGGAAAACCGAATGGGTTCCCCGGTCTCCAGGTTCACCCTGTCTAGATGGATATCTAGTTGTATCTCTTTCATCTGTCAAGCAGGAGGTAAAGATCTGCCATTTCCGGTCAAGGCTCACTCTACTCGGGCTGTTTCCACTTACACAGCCTATCAAGCCAGATTGTCAATGGATGATATATGTGCTGCAGCTACTTGGGCTTCTCCTCACACATTTGTTTCTCATTACAAATTGGACGTGGTCACCAGGGGCAGGTCTTCCTTTGGCTCCACAGTTCTCAGGAGTATTTTCCTATGAGCCACCCAGGATGTAGGTGCTAGGGACGCTGTCCCACAGGTAAGAATATAGGCGTGATAGGTCTACATAACATCAAGAAGTTATGTACGCACCATAACGTTTGATGTATGTAGTCCATCTTGCTTCACATTCTTACCCTCCCACCTTCCCCCTTCCTGGAGGATTTGGAGGTTAGGTTGTTATCTGCAGAGTTCCCTTGCTTAGCTTATTCTTTACCTGGATGTGATGTGTGCATGGAGTACAAATGAGTTTTGCAGCAAACTAGATCTGGGGATATGGGGCAGTGCACCATGGGATACCTGCTTAGCCTAGCCAATGAAAGACTTCGAGCTAGTAAAATCGGCCAAGTCGGAGCCGATATTCGGCTCCGAACCCACAGGTAAGAATGTGAGGCGAGATGGACTACATACATCGAACGGTATGGTGAGTACATAACTTCTTGTTCAAGAAAATCCCAATGGTCTTTTCAAGACACACGTGGCAATAGTTCCCCCAGGGGCAGAGGGGGGACTCCAATGGTTGATGTCGCTCTCATGGCAGAGAAGACGCATAAAACCAAGGGCCCAGAGATTCCTTCTTTGGCAGACCCTTCCAGCACTCATGAATGGAGGCCCAATTGCCCTAATCTGGAGGCAATCGGGGGTCAACTATCCCTGCAGTGGAGAGCCTGGCTTGGAAATAACATTCGATACCTGGGTTCAGAGGACAATTTCCATAGGTTATTTAATGCCCTTTTCCCTTCTTCTTCCCCGATGCAAAAAAATCCCCGATGTTCCACCCAATCAGAGGGAACAAGCAGCTGTTCGAGTACAAAAGCTGCTAGAAAAATGAGTCATCTAAGAGGTCCTACCAGGCTAGAAAGGATCCAAAACTTACTCAAGATTCTTTTTAGTCCCAAAGAAAACAGGGGACTAGAGTCCAATTTTAGATCTCAGCAACCTGAAAAATCAATTTGGCGAAAAAGTTCTGGATGGTCATGTTTCACTCTATTCTTCGTTTATGGAAAAGGATTACTGTATGTGCTCAGTAGACCTTCAGGATGTGTATTATCACATAAAAATGAGCAAACAATCCAGGAGGTACTTGTGCTTCTGACTGGGAGCCAGTCGTTCTCATTTCAGAGTACTGCCCTTTGGTCTCACCATATCCCCCAGGATGTTTACCAAGTGCATGGCAGTAGTGGCAGCTCACTTGAGACTGCATGGATTCCTGGTATTTCTGTATCTAGATGACTGTCTCATTTCCATCCTGACCAGACATCAAATATTAAAGGCAAGAGACAGTGTCCTCCAGACATGTTTTCAACTAGGAATAACAGTAAACTGCGAGAAATAATTTCTAGAGCCTACTCAGAATTTAAACTTTATAGGAGCAGTTCTCAGTACAAAAGAGAGACAGTAGCCTCACTCCCTCCTTCAAGGGTCAAAACAATCAGGTCACAAGTCACAAGGATAATATGCAGCAACAAAATCTCAGGTCAACTAGTTCTTCAGGATTTAGATTCCATGGAGGTTGCAATAACATTAGTTCCGCTGTCCAGATTTCGTATGAGAATTCTACAATGGCTGTTATCAGCACAATGGTCTATCCTTCAACAACCAATGTTGACTGACATAAGAACCACCAATATTTGCAAAAAAAAAAGATTTCAAATGGTGGATTCATTCAGATCGGATATTACAAGGTCAATCATTTGTTATTCCCTAGCCCAAGGCCACAGTGACCCTGGATGCCTTGCAGATAGGTTGGAGGGTGGGTATTTTCTGGGCAAAACAGTCCAAGGCACTTGGTCCCCGACAGAGACCAGTTTGCATATCAACGTTCTAGAGCTGAAAGCAGTGCATTTAGCATTGCAGTCTTTCCAAGATACTCTTACCGTAGGAATGATTGCAGTTCAATCAGACAACATGTTAGTAGTCTGGTATATCGACAAGAAGGAACCAGGTCCTACTCCTTTGTTTGAGAGGCTTTTGGAATGTGGCAATGGGTGATCTCTTCTGACAGCTTTCTCATAGCAGTGCATATTCAGGGGAAGTCCAGTGTGATAGCAGATAAGCTGAGTAGGTGCATTCTTTTACCTCACTAGTGGGTCCCTCAATCAGAATGTGACAGGATGTTTCATCGATGGAGCAAGCCTTGCTGCAATCTTTTCGCCTCTCCCATAAACAAAAAGTGTAGCAACTGCTTTGCGCTGATCACCCCCCCAGCAGGCAGTCACAGAGGAATGCTTTTCTTTACAATTGGCCCCCAGTCTGCTTTATGCCTTTCCCCCAATTTCTTTAATCCCAAAGTTTCTACAGAAAGCAGGCACACTGAAGAGCAGAGTAATCCTCATTGTGCTGTATTGGCCTTGACAGATTTGGTTCCCCTTACTACAGCCTCACTTACTTCAGCTGTAGATTCTGGATCCAACTCCAGACCTCCTGTCTCACCCTATGGGCATATTTCTTCCAGACGTACCCAGTATCAGGCTGACGGCCTGGCTTCTCCAATTCCATTAATATCGAGACAACCTGTGCTGTCCTTTCCAGTCTGACATATAATTCTAACTGATCATAGACTATCTACACATAAGTTATATTCCAGTAAATGCAAAAGATTCATTCACTGGGTGTTAGAGAATAATACTGATCCCTTCTCTGCTCCAATTCATGATATTCTTAATTTTTAGCCCAACTTTTCAGTGAAGGATTCTCCTCTTCAATTATCAAAGTTCAGTTGGCAGCAATATCCAATTTTTACATTAGTTTCCAGGATTCTTCAGTTGCTTCACATAAACTCTGCAAAAGCATTTTTAAGAGGAACTCTCCTTTTAAAGCACC
>NC_056751.1:239480309-239511365 GCF_019279795.1 Protopterus annectens
CAATATTTTCCCTACTGTTGAATGACTCTACTGAATATGTTTGAAAAAACATCTTACATATCAGCAGTTTAGATGGCTTAGTGGTAGATTGCTGTGCTTATGGTGTGCAGGGTCCTGACTTGCAAGGGCTAATAATTTTTGTTGCTGGGCAGAACAAGGGCTGTTGGATACACAGTGATTAAGGCACTTTTAAGTAGTTGTAAGCGGGTTTGCACGGGTTTGCATGGGTTTGCACGGAGGTAAGTAATGCTAACTTACAGTTAACTATGCCTACACACAGTTAGCCCTAAAAGTGCTTAATCTGAGTTGACATCACTTAGCACAGTGCAAACATGCTTACTCCTGGTTACGCCCGTGCTAATTTTTAAAAAAAAAAAATAAAAATGTGTGATAGGAAAGTGGTGAAAAAGGGGGCATGAAGAGGGAAAAACAACATGAAAGATAGCTAGGGGTGTGCAGGACAGGTGTAGGGAAGGTCCATAGCTGTCCATTTTTTCTACAGCAACAGCTGTGCATATATACAGAACTTGGAGGTAAATTTGGGCACTGAAACCCCTGAGAGAGGGGTGAGGACAACAATAATGTGTTGTAAAGCCAGTTAGACCAGATTACATGTGTCCAGTGGACACGTGTGCAAAATGAACAGCTATGTATGGGGTGACTTTTTTGTGGGAACAGATTGCCCTTTTTCTTTTTTAAGGTGAGAGTGGGATGTTGGAGAAGGATAGTAGGTATGTTTGGGGAGGTAGGCAGAGTAGGAAGACAGACAAGACAGACAAGACAGCAGACAAGGATGGTATATGACACATGTGGGGGGTAAACACCTTGGACGGGAAGGGGTGGTTGGTAATCAAATGCCCACGAGTCCCCAAATAGATACAGTGGGACTGAGGTACCCACCCATGGGCAGTCACAACTGCGCCTTCATGTCCCCGAAGGTGTCTGTGCTGGGGGCTCCAAAGGAAGGGCAGGCTGACCCTCTAGATTCACCATGCAGCCCTCAAGCTGGTGTAGCAGATCTCCAAATTCCTTGAGGAGCTCACTATGCACCAGACCCTGGAACTGGCTTTGGTTGACAGGATCCTGTCCATGCCCACACCCAGGGGAGATGAGCCCCATCCTTTGAGGTGGTTCCCCCCAAAGATGGTGCAGGAACAGCAGACGAGGAGGTCTTGGGGTGGGTCCCAGATGTGCTGGGGCCTAGTGCCATGACCAGATGAGGCGGGAGAGGTGGATCTGCTGGATCGGCCTTCCCAGATGTGATATGGTGTTGCAGTTGTAGAACATATGTTGGTTAGTCATGAAAAACACATTCCAGGATTAGTTATAACAGCATGCATGAGTATTTCCATTAACCCAAAACAACAGATTTGAAACAGTTGCATAGCAAACATAACACATGCATATATGGAACCACAGTGAGCATTATAATGGCATGCAGGTTACATTGATAGCAACAGGCCACCAATGGTAACATTTGAACAGGGAACATTAATAGAAAAACATTTCAGTATTTGTAGAACAATAGGACACATGTCTCAACAATAGGTTTGGTGAAAAACATACCCATTGATTTATGTGTTTAGATTATTGGTACAGATAAGGTGGGGGAGAGAGAGAGAGACATGTCAATTAACAACTGTATATGCTTGAAGTGCTCACAACTTTAATGATCATTGCTCTAATCATTACTCTACAGGTATTACCTCACTTTACATCGACCTATGTTGTTGGGTTGGGCAGTGGTATGTTTGTACACAGTGTATAATTACAGGCTTCTTGCAGCTCATTTATACCTTTTCTTACCTGGCAGACCTGTGGAGGAAATATCTGTTAACACTACCTGACTGTTTCTACACATATTCACATAGTCAAGGTTACATATGTGCAGTCATAACCGTGTGTGTGTGTGTGTGTGTGTGTGTGTGTGTGTGTGTGTGTGTGTGTGTGTGTGTGTGTGTGTGTGTGTGTGTGCTAGTGCCATAATCCACCTTGATTTCTATCGGTCACCCTGGGTCTTGTCTGCAGTGACCACTAGCTGTGACACTGTGACCCTAGAGGGACATTTCTTGGAGGGGACTACTTGGTATACGCACTTCTCTTACTGTCATTTGCAGTGGACAGTGGATGTTGAACACAATGTATAATTATAGGCTTCTTATAGCTCATTTACACCTGTTCTTACCTGGCAGACCAGTGGAGGAAATATCTGTTAACAATACCTTTTTCTACACATATTCACATAGTCAAGGTTACATATGTGCAGTCATAACTGTATGTGTGCTAGTACCATAATCCACCATGATTTCTACCCATCACCCTGGGTGTTGGCTGCAGTGACCACTTGCTGTGACAGTGTTACCCTTGAGGGACATTTCTTCGAGGGGACTACTTGGTGTACTTACTTCTCTTGCTGTCATTTGCAGCCTTGGGGTTGGACAGTGAGTGTTGTACACAGTGTATACTTACAGGCTTCTTACAGCTCATTTATACCTTTCTTACCTGGCAGACCTGTGAAGGAAATATCTGTTAACACTACCTGACTGTTTCTACACATATTCACATAGTCAAGGTCACATATATGCAGTCATAACTGTGTGTGTGTGCGTGTGTGTGTGTGTGTGTGTGTGTGTGTCTGTGTCTTTTCTTACCTGGCAGACCTGTGGAGGAAATTTCTATTAACACTACCTGACTGTTTCTACACATATTCACATGGGCAATGTTATATATGTGCAGTCATAACTCTGTATGTGTGTGTATGCTAGTGCTATAATCCACCTTGATTTCTATCGGTCACCCTGGGTCTTGGCTGCAGTGACCACTAGCTGTGACAGCGTGACCCTTGAGGGACATTTCTTGGAGGGGACTACTTGGTGTACGCAATTCACTTGCTGTCATTTGCAGCCTTGGGTTGGACAGTGGGTGTTGTACACATTGTATAACTACAGGCTTCTTACAGCTCATTTATACATTTTCTTACCTGGCAGACCTGTGGAGGAAATTTCTATTAACAATACCTGACTGTTTCTACACATATTCACATATTCTTGGATTAGATTATGCATACATCTTAATAGTACTCCCGGGATTCAAACCATGCTGGTTTGGGCAAAAATGGAACACAAACTTGTGTTCCATCAAAATGACCTACTTCTGTTTCATTACTGACAATTTTCAGTATAATAATGTGTTGTTTGGACAATCTCACTTGTAATTCTGATATTCATGCAGGACAGATGCTTGTTATAATCTGTAGTCAGACCTTGACATATTACAGTATGGAAAACAATGGTTAACTGTCAAAGGAAAAAACTTCAAAGACCAATACACGTAAGGTTCAGTTAAGGCACTTTAATTTACTTGCAGCAAGGAGACAAAAACATGCAAATACAAGGATTTGTCTAACTACTAACAGGAAGTATGTTCATTCTTATACTGTTTTACAAGACATGGCCTTCTAAGCTGACGTAATCAAACACAACTTTAAGCATTGTACTACAGCAGGTGTTACTTCAGATTTTCTGCTGACATGACTAGATTTGTGAGAAACTTTTCAGAAAAACAACCTGGCCTTGCTGACTATTAATCCATTTACAAGCGTCTATTGTACACTGTTACTTTTCAAGGTACTTTTCTAATACAGATACAAGCAAATGCTGATTGCAGTTCATATTTTCAAGCAGGCTTTGTCCTAATTATCTGTTACTTCTACAGCTGTGTATGTTCTCATGGCACAGCGGAACTTCTTGTCTGACTTTTATATAAGCAGTATTGTTCTATTCATTATTTTCCTAACGCAAGCAGAAATCATCTTCTTCTCAGTAAATTTCCAAGGCACAAGCAAGATTTAGCTGACAATACAAGGTCAGAAAGCAACTGCAGTTTGTACAGATTTATGCAGTATGAAATAGAATAAATGTGTTAACTCTTTTAGGCTCTGAATGCACTAATCATATTACTAATGCACACATTAATACATATGTTTCTAACATTTCCCCCCATTAATACTTTTATTCTACTTTCAAAATAAGCATAAACAGTGTGTTTTCTTCTCCTTACCTCTTCCACTCAGGATTTGCAGTTAAGAGAGTCATTTAGTTTAAACTTATGAAAGCATTTTCAGTCTTTTAACAGTTCTTCAAACTCAGTACTTTGATATAAGGTTTCAGAAACTGACATGTCTATAAGGTCTTTAATCAGTCTTTTCATGCAGGGGATACCACAACAAACACATACTCCCAGTAGGAGCATACCAACACAAATGGCAATCAGGATATTCGTTAGATGGTACCCCACCCCCCAAACCATTTCTGGAAAATGTCCATCAGTGGGTTTGGGCCTGGTTTGGTCATGGCCGACACTTGCTGAATTACCTCAAGATGATTGTCTATCTTGTGTTTATGGTCAGGAATATACGAACAGCATTCTTCTTGGATTAAAGTGCACGTACCACCTCTCGCTGCTAGGGTGAAGTTGAGAGCCATGCAGTTTTGGAGCACTACAGTTCTCATAGCATTCAGTTCATCAGTCACCAACTCGAGAGCAGAAAAAGTTGTGTTGCTCATTACTTTGAGAAGTTTCAACAGTTTTCTCAGCTCCCAGATCAATTTCACTGCTCCATATGCTGGTAATATGCCTGCCCATGATATAACGCTATCACTCAAGTCCATGTGTGTCAGTCCATTGCCTAGAGAGTGATGGTCTTTCTAACGTGCATCGACTTGTCCCACTGACTTGTACCACTGGATTTACAGGTTTCTTGACGACTTCTCGGACATTTCAAATTTTTCCATGAGGCAAAACTGCAGTGTGTCGTATGGCCGGAAAGAGGTAACCCAAAAAACAACTGCCGGACCAATTCTCAGGTAACCATTTGTATGCCTTTCTACCACACACAAAATAACAATCCTCTACTTTAATAGTAACCTTGCTATGAATGTACACTCGCCCTGCATAAAACATTTTTCTATCAATTATAGACAGCTGTTTATAAAGAACAGAATTATGTTTTACTTCATCAAGTGTTTTATGCATCAATCCAAGAAATGAATCATAGTTTGTATTACAATAAAGATCTACTTTGTTTCCTTTAGTATAACATCTGTAAGGAACAGTCACATTGCAATTGCTCCAACCCACCTGAACAGTATCATTTTTATAAAAACACACAGTTCCCTTTTGGGAACAGACAAGTGCAATGCTATTTTATCTTGTGCTGTAATGGTTGAGGTATCATAAATCAAGTTCTCCCAGGTCTCATTGACCCCTAGGGGGACCGTAGTCATTAATAACCCCCCGTATGCTGTCGGCAAAGCTGTGCAAATCCAGCAATTTGAAACATTGAAAGTCTCAGCATACACATATTTAATTGCCTGGTAAGTGTTAATGTTTGGATGCCAGTTTATGAGTAATGCTTCACGTTTATTCAGTTCAGTCTGTGTGGCTGGGAAAAGGAAAGGCCACAGCAAAAAGATTATTGTCACAAATACAGTTAACAGGATGATTATGCAATACTTCTGAGGAAAGGGTTGTTCTGCATTCCTGTTTCTTCTGGACTCTATCATTTTTACTCTTGGCATGTAACAAGATTTTTGTCCAGTTCAAAGTTTTTAACTAACTTACAGTGCATCAGGTGGATCCAAGAGGTACGCTCCGCTATCTTGACTGCAGTGGGTGTTGACAAAAGCACTTGATATGGACCTTCCCACTTCAGAGATGTCCAGTTCTTTTTCTTGACTACCTTCAGCCAGATCCAAGTTCCAGGGGGCACTGCCACTTCTGACAGTCTGGTTCGCTCTTTATCTGAAACAGAATTTAACTGCAACAAATGTTTAGAATTTAATAACTTACACATATACTCTGCTAATGTACTGTCAGCTTCCTGGTCTGTGGGCATGAGAGATTTCCACTGAGGTATATAGTAAGCCCTTCCAAAGAGCTTTTCAAAAGGAGTCAATCCTTTTGCATTCGGAACAGTTCTCATGCTCAACAGTGCCAGGGGCAGACAGTACACCCAGTTTCTCTGTATTTCTGATATTAACTTTCTTAGCTTACTCTTTAAAATCCCATTATGCCTCTCTACTAGCCCTTCTGATTGCGGGTGATACGCACAATGATTCTTTAAAGAAATTCCAAAAAATTTACTTAGCTGTTGTATGGTCTGATTCACGAAGTGCGTGCCATTGTCACTGTAGATCCTCTCCGGAATGCCGAATCTAGGGATGATTTCTTTGACAAGGACTTTGGCCACCATTGTGGCATCTGGATTTTTAGTCGGAAAGGCTTCCACCCATCTGGAAAACATACCTACAATGACAAGACAATACTTCTTATTTTCACATTTATTCGACTCTATGAAATCCATACAGATAGTATGAAACAGATACGGTGGTGTAGGGAAACTGCCTTGCTTGGGCTTTAATGCCCCTTGTGCATGATGTTTATTACAAACGTGGCATACCGCGCAGAATTTTTTAGAGTAATTTGAAAAGCCATATGTCATGAACACTCGGTTCACCAGCTGTACCATCCCCCCTGTTGAGACATGGCTCTGCCCATGGCTCAACAAAGCTGCATATCTAAACAGATTAGATGGCAATATCGGTTTCCTTTCTTTAGAGATGTACAGCCCCTTTTCAAGAATTGCTCCTCGTTTTACCCATCTTTGTTTTTCAACTTTCATAGTAAGTGTCTGCATTGTTTTTAACATTTCTAAGTCTAAAATCTCAGAGGGTTGTAATTCCTCATTCAAAAGAAACGCTTCTGAAGCTGCCTGCTTTGCAGCTGTATCAGCTCTCACATTACCTTTTGAAATCCTGTCCTGTTGCTTGGTATGAGCTGTGCATTTACAAATAGCTACTTTCTGAGGTAACTGAATAGATTCTAAAAGATCTAAAATAAACTGTGCATGCTTAATCGGTTTGCCAGTAGATGTTATCATTCCTCGATTTTTCCACTGTTGCGCAAAAACATGTACAGTAGAAAAAGCGTACTGGCTGTCAGTAAAAATGTTTACACATTTACCCTTTGCTAAGGTACATGCCCGTGTCAAGGCAATCAATTCTGCTGCCTGTGCAGATAAACTGTGTGATAAAGATTTCGCTTCTATAATGTCTGTGTCAGAAACTACTGCATATCTTACTAGGTTCTGTCCTGCAGGACCCCTTTTGCATGAGCCATCCACGTAATATGTCACCTCGGCATCATCCAAGGGAACATCTGTAAGATCTTTTCTTGGCAGTGTCTTTTGCTCAATCACCTGCAGGCAGCTGTGTGATGTGCCATCTGCAGGGGTTGGGAGCAAGGTAGAAGGGTTCAAAGTCGTACAACGTTCAATTGTCATGTGAGGTTGGCTCAACAATATAGTCATACAGGAAAGATGCCGAGCAGGGGAAAGATATGCTACCTTCTCTTGCAGTAAAATAATCGTGACTGCATGAGGCACTCTCAATGTGAGAGGGTGGAACAACACTACTGAGGCCGAAGCCTGTACTGCCATTGCAGCTGCAACTACTGCTTGTACACAGTGAGGTAAAGACCGTGCCACTGGGTCCAGTTGTGATGAATAGTAGGCAATAGGACGTTGCTTGTCCCCATGCTGCTGTGTTAACACTGATGTCATATAACCTTGCTTGCAATCTACAGTTTGGAAAAAACGTTTATGATAGTTTGGTAATCCCAAAACTAATGAGGACGGTATTAACTGTTTCAGTTTACAGAAAGCAGATTCTGCTTCTGGTGTCCATTGTAACAAATCCTGCGCTGCCATAGGCTTTTTATAAATCAGGTTAGTCAGCGGTGCAGATTCCAAGGCATAGTTTGGAATCCAGCTCCGACAAAAATTATTCGTACCCAGGAAGGACATAATTTCCTTCTTGGTAGTGGGTTTCGGTGCTTGCAAAATCGTTATTTTTCTGTCCTCATCTAATGTCCTACCTTCCTTGGATATTACATATCCTAGGTATTTAACTTGTTTTTTTCAAAGCTGCAGTTTATTTTTGTTTACTTTATGTCCTTCAGTGGCTAAAAATTGTAATAGCGCTATAGTGTCTTCTTTACAATCTTGCTGGGTGGGGGACACCAGCAGGATATCAACATAAAGCAAAATCTGACTACCTCTTGGTGGGGTAAATCCCACCAAGTTGCTTGCCATTTCTTGTGAGAATATTGTTGGACTTTCACAATACCCCTGTGGTAGTCGTGTATATGTGTATCTTTTCCCCTGAAATGTGAATGCAAACCAATACTGGCTGTCAGGGTGTATCGGTATTGAGAAGAACGCATTGCTAATATCTACCACAGAAAAATATTTCTGTTGAGGTTTTAAATCATTCAACAGGGTGTGTGGGTCTGGCACCGTAGGTGCCCTTGATATTACTGCAACATTTACAGCTTGTAAGTCTTGGACCATATGCCACTCCCCATTCGCTTTCTTAACAGGAAATAAGTGTGTGTTACATGGTGAATCAGGAAATTCCACCAGCACCCCTGCCTTAAGCAAAGCTGCTATAATAGGTTTGATTCCTTCCTCTGCATCTTTTCTTAAGGGATACTGTCTCTTTTGTGGTCTAAATGCTGACTTTGGCATAATAGTAACTGGTCCCGCTGTACGAATAAGTCCTACATCTGATTTTCCTGTTGACCAGAGAGTTTCTGGTATATTCTGTAAGGCATTCTCTTCCTCCTTCAATAGGAGTGCTAATCAGCTGTCCTTGCTAGACTGCAAGTGTACAGCTGGGTGGGTCTGAGTTATCCAATTCAACTTCTGCATTTGTATTCCCTGTTCTGATAGTTCTAACTCTGTCTGTTTCTCCCATCTCGTGACTTTTTCTCCTAAGTCTACTCATTTCACATTTTCGTCCTTAGTTAAGCTAACATGTGGTAATCGATTAGATTTATAGAGTGCAAAGAACTCCTGGGGCAATGAACAGCTGACTACACTGTTCCCTTCTGTGACCCATTACAGATTACGTAATACTAATCTGTTTGCACGATTTCTAAACAATTCTTGCTCATATTCCTTATCAGGTCCTGGTGTGTTACAATAATACAGAGTACAGTGCAACAAATGTTGTTTATCAATGTCAAGGGAGGGGAACTTGCTGATGGCTACATTCATCAACTCTTCGGTCACCGCCCCTGGACCAGTTGTAACCAAGTCCTGGCTGTACCAAAATATGTTTTACCCGCCGATTGCACTGCAAAGGTATCAATTTGCCGCTGTGCTTCCATACCCTGCATGGTTGAAACTACTGCTATACCAAATAGCTGCATAAGGTCTCTGCCCAAGAGGTTTACTGGGCATTTTGCAGAAACAACAATTTTGCTTTTCTGGGTTAATCCTGAAACAGGATCAGTTATCACAATATCATGGGAGAGGGGCTCCCGATACAGCTGTCCATTAGCTGCTTTCACTAATATGTAATCAGGTGACTCTGAATTCTCTGGCAGTTTGCAGGGATGTACTAGGGTCCGCGAGGCCCCTGAGTCACACAAAAATGTGACTTCCCTCCCTTCTACCAGGAGTGTGACTTCTGGTTTTGTGTCTGCTAAATAGAGTTCTAAGCTCAATAAAGCCAAATCCAATATTTCATTTTCTTCACTATCCGTGACTTCTTGCACTTCCTCTATATCTTCTGTCACATTCTCTACTCCCTCTATCACATACTCATTTGTCCTTTCTCTGCTATCCCCTTCTAGTGATTCCTGACTACCATATAGTCAGTCCTCACCCTCCTTATCCTCCGTGGTTGCCTTCTTGTTTTTCTTGCAATCCCTTGCCAAGTGTCCTTTCTTACCGCATTTAAAACATTCACCCCTTTTCTTTCACCTTTCAAAGTCCTCTGATCGTTGATCAGATTGTGTGTTTCCCTGGGCATTTCTCTTGCCCTTTTTCTCGGACTGTACTACATAAACTTCTGCTCCGTCTTCTACAGAAAATACTTGGGCTTTCTTTTTCTTTTTGCTATTAAAATGCCTTTCGGCATGTCTAGCATATTCAAGCAATGACTGTAATCTGCTTGTATAATGATCTACCATGTGTTTTGTAATAAAACTGCTTATAGGTGCAATACTGCCTTTCAAAAATGCATTCTTTAACTATTGTTCATATGGGGAATCATGTGTCTGGTGTTCAGGAACCTGCATTCCACAGTGGTTATTAAAACATTCTAACAGTCTGGCATAATATCTGTCAACAGTCTCACCTTCTTGTTGGATGCATTGATTAATGCAAGTCCAGTCTGCCCTAGGCTTCCATTTCTCAGAGATTCGGTCTGTAAGACCTTTCCCTCTGTTGTCTAACTCTGCGCTACTATGTGGGAGGGGCCTGAGCGCAATATCACGGGGATTCCAGTCGCCACTAATCATGTGCCAATATGGTCCCACAATTTGTCTGACTACTTTTTCTACCTCTTCTCCATTTAAATTATAACTCAGCCTCATTCCTTGCAAATCTTCTAAGAATTTTCTAAAATTAACTTTTGGATGGGGAATTCCCTCAGTGGCTTTCCGGATGTCTTCCGGAGTCCAGGGTCTATACACTAGAATAGTTGGGTCCTGACCTTCTTGCCCTGCCTGAGGATTAGGCACTTCTATAAGTGGGCATATTTCTTCTTCACTCATATATCGTGAATTTCTACCCATTTGATATAACTCAATGTCCCCTTTTGAGTTTCCTGCCCGTGTTCGAGACCTGGTCTCGACGGGATCTCTAACAAACGGTGTTGCTTTTGTAGTGTCTCTACTTACAGTGATAGCGGGATATCGCAGGGGTGGACAGACTTGTTCACTTGCCTTATATTCTGGTAAAGGAGGCGGAGGGGCTGACGCTATTACTAAGTTATTGTCCTCTTTATCTAAAAACATTGCTTTTGAATTATTACTCTTGTTCCCTTCGGTTTACTTCCTCAATCCATCTGTGTGCCTGAGGAATTCCTAATTGACGTTGCTTCTTTACCCTACCTTTAGAATCGGTTTTAAGCTGTTTGACAAGTTTGACAAGCGAGGATTTCTCTAGTTTACCATCAAATTCATATTTATTAACCCATTTTGAGTAGTATTTAATATTATCAGCACGCTGTGACTGCATGTATTTCGCGTCTTCGGTTAATGGCGGATTTAGGGACCTTTTTGTACAATTATTACCCATTTTGTTCTACCCTTTTAATCATTATGTAACACCTTATTTTTACATGGTACCATGGATATTTTTATAGTCTCTTTAGAATGACTGCCTACCTGCTCTGTTTCCCTGATCTATGACAAGACAGTAATATTTCTGTCCCTGACTTATAAACAAAGTCTCTAACAGAACAAATACAAATCTAGTCCCTGATCTAAAACAGAAAAAGAAGGTAGATTCACCTTACCTGAGCCTTCATGATTCATCACCTGGTTCAAGTAAACCCATTCTTCAGTCGCAGATCAGAAAGTGGCAGGCCTCTTTTGTAATACAATTCAGTCAGAGGACTTTTCAAATAAGAAGAACCAATGTGGTTTCTTCCCCGTACGGTTTCAAGCCACCTGGCCTGTCTGATCTGAGGCGAAGTGAAGGTTTCCAGTCCGAAGGACCAATCTGTCAAAGGAAAAAACTTCAAAGACCAATACACATAAGGTTCAGTTAAGGCACTTTAATTTACTTGCAGCAAGGAGACAAAAACATGCAAATACAAGGATTTGTCTAACTACTAACAGGAAGTATGTTCATTCTTATACTGTTTTACAAGACATGGCCTTCTAAGCTGACATAATCAAACACAACTTTAAGCATTGTACTACAGCAGGTGTTACTTCAGATTTTCTGCTGACATGACTAGATTTGTGAGAAACTTTTCAGAAAAACAACCTGGCCTTGGTGACTATTAATCCGTTTACAAGCGTCTGTTGTACACTGTTACTTTTCAAGGTACTTTTCTAATACAGATACAAGCAAATGCTGATTGCAGTTCGTGTTTTCAAGCAGGCTTTGTCCTAATTATCTGTTACTTCTACAGCTGTGTATGTTCTCATGGCACAGCGGAACTTCTTGTCTGACTTTCATATAAGCAGTATTGTTCTATTCATTATTTTCCTAACGCAAGCAGAAATCATCTTCTTCTCAGTAAATTTCCAAGGCACAAGCAAGATTTAGCTGACAATACAAGGTCAGAAAGCAACTGCAGTTTGTACAGATTTATGCAGTATGAAATAGAATAAATGTGTTAACTCTTTTAGGCTCTGAATGCACTAAGCATATTACTAATACACACATTAATACATATTTTTCTAACATTAACACAGCATTACTATTCAGGGACCAGATCCTGGTGCATGGAACATTTCTTATAGCTAATCTGTTAATTTCATCATTACATCTATATTCAAACTACCATATACCAAAGTATACACAACAGTCTGGTGTTTAGAGTTTTTTTGACAGGTACTGCTACACTTTTACTGATATATATCCTGTACATCAGTATTACTCTGCTAATGACATGTTTATTCAGTACAAACAGTACACATTACTAACTACTGACAGGTGACATTCGACTGCATTCTATTTATTTGCCCTAACTAATGCTCGCTAGATTAGTACTCACCAGCCTCATGATGCAGCCTTTGCAGCCTGCTGGCATGAGCTTCCAAGTTCACAGCCCTCTCTTCTGCAGCTGTACAGGAGATACAGAAACATTTATACATACCTTTCCATGCCATAGTTAGGCTGGACTTTGATACATGAGAACTGATAGTACTTACACACTGTTGGGACATTCCATGCCTGAGGATCTTGGACCCACTGTTCCAAGAGGTCCCTCTTCATTCGCTTCAAGTCAGCATAGTGATGCCAGACCTGCTCACCAATTCGAGGGCTGCCAGTTGCACTGGTGAGGTCATGAGCGAGACTGTCCCAGGCCTCCACTTTGTATTGACAGCCCTAGTACCGGTCCTGCAGCAGTCACCCTTCATTTTTTTTACAAGAGTCCAACCATGACCCTGGGCTCATGGATGCCCCAACGCTGTGCTCAAAAGTGCACGCCTTCTCCAACACCAGCCATAGTGCCTGCAGTGATCAGCTACAACTTGTTATGGTTGTGATCCCACCTGTGGGGTTTAAGTAGGGCTCGATTCCCGCCCTTTGTCATGCTTGGTCTTTTTGAATATGCTGAGCTGAGCTAAGCGACAGGCAACTCCACTTAACTGAGACAAGCATTGCTTACAGAGGTAGATACTAAGTACTGTTTACCAGTGTGCAAATCCGCTTAGCTACACTAATTATTGGTAAACATAACAGTTTAAGCACTGTTTACTTTGGGTAAGCATAGCTAAACATAATTAAGTGATGTTCAGCTTTCATTTTATAGACTATTAGGAATGTCGGATCAATTCCTTCTTAATGCCATCTTATGATATGTATGTTTCCCTTCCATGACATCCCCCTATGTGTTTTCATTACATTACATTTTTTTGTGGCTATACTGTATGGGACACTTGTGTTTATATGTGGGTTTCACATCTGTACAACACTGACACCTCACATTTGGACCTGCTACACTACCCTGGTCAACAAATATATATTATTCACTACCTATTTATAAAAAATATATATTTTAGTCCTGTTTCACATATGAAAATGAATAGACTGCATTGGGGCTCAAACCATGAATGCCTGCATGTTAAGCAAAAGCTCTAACTACACTATTCCACTTTGACCATGGTGGCTGTATATTTCTATTTAGCTCCTTTAGATGTTTACACTCTGCTATGCAAAGCTGTGCGGCGCACACTCCCACTCAGCTACACTTAAACTTTATTGAGAACAGAAACAAAAAGTTAAAATGGTGTTCTATTTTTATTTTCCTTTGGGTATGCACATTGCTTTCTGCCTCCTAGGGCAGGACATCTGGACAAAGCATGACATGATGGGGGGGGGGGGGGCAAATAGGGACAGATTCTAGATATTGCTCTTGCCAACTCAGAAAGCTGATAGAATAACAGGCTTTGCATTGGCATGACTTTTCTGAAGGGTATAATGTCTGACACTCAAATTTCTCTCAATATCTGCCAACTGCAGTCTTTATTGATTTTCCACTAGTTTGTCTGACACCCATATTTTATGTAAAGTGGACCAAAAATATGAGGCATACATCTGGGACATTCCGCAGAAATCTGCACAGTTGAGGGTTATGTATGTGTGCATTTCCACACATTTCCTGCTTCTGCAGCATGCAGAAGTGCCATACTGTGCTTTAGCAATACAAGGGGTGTGTCACCGAAGCTGTGACACATACCCTTGTATTAGATTCCTCTTGCCGTTTTTATTTCAGTGCCTGCAGACACTAAGATACTGCATAATATTAGAGCTAAGCTCTTATAATATGCCAGTACGGCTTAGACAGTGCATAACAGCACTTTCTCAGTGCAGGGGCATGTTTAGTATCCGTGCACTACTTGGACATGCCCCTTGCGTTCGTACATGGACCGTGTCCATGTAGAGAGTACAGCAGTGCGCCTTCATGAATATGCAAGGCACGCTGCTATGCTGCACAGACACGATCCGTTCCATGCAAGAATAGTTTATTATTGCACCGAACTTTGTTGAATTCCAGGGATTATGTATACATGAAGCTACAGCCTGCAGTGTACATATCCATTGTTGGTCACTAAGTACTAGGATGTAAGTAATGCTATTGCCTTGCTCTCCTCAGGGACAAAAGCACTTTGCATCCCCCTAGAGTCCACATGTGGCCAATACATGTTTACAAAACTCCTTGCTATGTTACTGTCCAGCAGGAAGACATCAATTATTTGAAGGTCATTCAAGTTATGATAGGTAAGATGCTGCCTCAAGCAACATGCATGTTCTGATGCACCACAATCCACTACCCCATTAGTATCGGCAGCAGACAGAATGCGACGGTGCAGCTGAGCATAGAGTGCCACCAGTTCTAACATTTTTCCACCAGGTAACACTTAAATTTCTAGTGTGCAGCATGTCTTTATGCAGGCACACCAACAGATGTGCAGGGTGCTGCACATACATCTAAACATCATATCTCCTTTCTTTAAATCCCTTCATATGCATTATATTGTACCATAAAGAACAACTTATCAGCTATATACAAACTGATAATTCAATCTCTGTATTATAATGCTCTGTATTCCATTATGATATTCGCATTCTAATGTTTGTAAAGCTGTAGTCTATTCCTCCCCTTTAACTGTTTTCTATGATTCTACACCTATGAATTAAGAGACCATGATGGCTGAGATTCAAAATGAAGTAGATACTTAAAGAAACATTGTCCTTCAAATTTGAATGTGGTGGTAAGCAAGCTATATGACAATCAGCCCAAAACTGGTATGTGCATGGAGGTACTGTTTATTTCCATGCAGTAAGGTACACAGAAAACATATCAGGTGTAGTATACCAAGCCCACAACAACTTCAGTAATACCCCAGATGACTGACAACATACCAAGAACATACTGGTTAGGGCTAGGGGAAGTGGGTTGTGAAGAGATACAAAACAACATAACCACTTGAGGCCTGCATGTCTGCTGCATAAGGTTTCACAGTATATACTATACCTCTCACAGGAGTTATTATATCATTTAATCTTGAGCACTTTGTGCTTGGCTTACAATTATGCATGGCCTGTATCACACACATAGCAATCATAAATGCATTTCAGGTTAGTCTGCCAGCCCATAATAACTGCCCCATCTACTAAGCCATAATATTAGACACTCAGCAGTGACAACATTGTTGTACCTTTACACAGCAACAGATCCTAAGGCACCACAAAGAGATATAACTAACAGATAACACTTTTCCAACACACTTACCTTTCAAAGATTAATGCTGTACTTAAAACTCCTTTTCCAGTGTGTTGAACAGCTCAGTTTGTTGCTGCTTAACAATCTTCCTTAGCACGACGATGATTCTGCTAGATGTGGGACCCTATATTGTGCAGTTTCAAAGCTTCTAGCATGTCAATCATGCTAATGCGGCACAAGACAGTGACTGTGCTTGAAATGCATATTTTTCCCCTTTGTGATAATGACCAATGCCACACTAACAGGGTCACACATATACGTATCTAATGATCAGTGGCCTGCAAAGGTGTAGCAGCTATTCTTGTGACAAGTATCATCCCCAGATCCGGTGCCCAACTTTAACTTTTAATTTGGGTTGAAAAAAAAAAAAAGTGAAAGAAAAATAAAAATGCTCCTTTCCTCAGATTTGAGAAGCAAATAAAAAATATTCTCTCCTCTTAAACTGTAGCAAACCACTTGTTGAATTTGTAGCAAACAGCTGCTTCAGTTTATGCCACACACAGAGCATAACAGCATTTTAGTTTTGAAGACTGACCACAAATGTAATACCAGCATTCTTTTTTGAATGCTGGTTAAACACTGATGACACTGACAGGTGCACTGCTTCAGTTCTAACCACAAATACAATACCAGTATCCAAAAAATGCCAGTAATGAATTGAAGACTGGACACTGAAACATGTCCTCTAACATTGTGCCTGGGGCTGCTGCCCCTTTTGCCAAACCATAGGCACATCGCTGGTGGCCTAACCTATGCACGCTACCTACATCAAAGTATACTTTTTTGTTGGGGGTGATTATGTAAAGGGTGGACGGAAACATGTGTGGGATTTATTATGGATGGCCAAATATTGCATGCTGCACTTTTTTTGTATGTGCTTGTGAGGGGAAGTAAGCAGTTTGGGAGTGTGGATATATTGGGACCCCATGTCAAGTGATTGTGGACCTGTTCTCATTGGCACTATTTTGGCAATGCTTCAGTCCAGTAGATGTATTTGTCGGTCACTCTTTTCCTGGATATACACACATTTGCATTGATATAACCTTGTTATGTGGGCTGCTGGGTACTGATTTCCTATGAAATGCTTGTAAGGGGTCCCCAGACCCAGTAGTGCACAAAGAGGCCACAACTTTTGATCCATAACATTGGGATACTACTGCCTTATCACACACACATACATACACACACACCCACACACACTCACACACACCCACACCCACACACACCCACACACACCCACACACACACACACACACACACACACACACACACACACACACACACACACACACACACACACACACACACACACACACACACACACACACACACACACACATATACACGCACGCACACACGCGCACACACACACACACACACACACACACACACACACAAGTCAAGGGAGCCAGTGACACTGCACACATGACTCCACATCCCCGCATAGTGCCATGACATAATGGAGGTAGACTGGAGTTTGTGACATACCATAGTAGCATACTTACTGTTTCCTTAGTACAGATATATGTACTGATCTAATAGATTGTGTGTCATGTAATTAATAGTATATTTTTTCTCTCTGTCCTTCTCCCTCTACCTCCCTTTGTTGGTATCCCTCTTTTTCCTATTTTAGTTGGTGTTTCTTGTTTTATTCCTGTCCATTTCTGTTTCTATTTTCTATAACATTTGCCACGACTGTACCAGTGGTGCAGCTCAGGTCCCCACCCCTCATTAGACCCAGCCATCTGATAACAGAACTACATTTGGCTCCTGTGGGAAGGCATGTCCGAAGGCAGGTAAAGGCTAGGACTGTGATAGTGAGGGTGGAACTTTGAATGTTGTCAGTATGACTGATATAGGGAGAGAGCTACCTGATATGATGGACCGAAGGAAGGTTGGTATATTATGTGTGCAAAAGACAAGATGGAAGGAGAGCAAGGCTAGGTGCATCAGAGGTGGTTTCAAATTGTTTTATCATGGTGTGGATGGGAGGAGAAATGGCATAGGCAAGGAACCGTATGCTAAGAGTGTTTTGGAGGTGAAAAGAGTGTCGGATAGAATGATGTTTATGAAGCTGAAAATTGATGGTGTAATGATGAATGTTGTTAGTGCATATGCTCCACAAGGTGGGTGTGCGATGGATGAGAAAGAAAAATTTTGGAGTGAGTTGGATAAAGTGGTGATGACTGTACCCAAGGGTGAGAGACTGGTAATTGGAGCAGATTTCAATGGGCATGTTGGTGAAGGGAACAGAGGGGATGAGGAAGTGATGGGTATGTATGGTGTAAAGCAAAGGAATACAGAAGGTCAGATGGTAGTGGATTTTGCGAATAGGATGGACATGGCTGTGATGAATACGTATTTTAACAAGAGGGAGGAGCATAGGGTGACATACAATAGTGGAGGAAGATGCACACAGGAGGATTATATCTTATGTAGAATGGCCAGTCTGAAGGAAATTGGAGACTGTATAGTGGTGGCAAAGGAAAGTGTAGTTAGGCAGCATAGGATGGTGATTTGTAGGATGACATTGGTGATCAAGAAGAGGAGGAGGAGTGTGAGGGCAGCACCAAGGATCAAATGGTGGAAAGCAAAAAAGGGTAATTGTGAGGTGATGTTCAGGGAAGAGTTAAGACAGGCACTGGGTGGCAGTGAAGAGTTACTGAATAGCTGGGTAACTACAGCAGAGCTAGTAAGAGAGATGGCTAGAAAGGTGCTTGGTGTGACATCTGGAAAGAGGAAGGAGGACAAGGAGACCTGGTGGTGGAATGAAGAAGTACAGGAGAGTATACAGAGAAAGAGGTTGTCGAAGAAGAAGTGGGATTGTCAAAGAGATGAAGAAAGTAGACAAGAGTATAAGGAGATGAGGTGCATGGCAAAGAGAGAGGTGGCGAAGGCTAAGGATAAGGCATATGAAGAGTTGTATAAAAGGTTGGACACTAAGGAGGGAGAAAAGGACCTGTACCGATTGGCTAGACAGAGGGACCGAGCTGGTAAAGATGTGCAGCAGGTAAGAGTGATAAAGAATAATGAGGGAAACGTACTCACAAGCGAGGAGAGTGTGTTGAGCAGATGGAAAGAGTACTTTGAGGGGTTGATGAAGGAAGAGAATGAGAGGGAGAGAAGGTTGGATGATGTGCGGATAGTGAATCATGAAGTGCAGTGTATTAGCAAGGAGGAAGTAAGGATAGCTATGAAGAGGATGGAGAACAGAAAGGCTGTTGGTCCAGATGACATACCTGTGGAAGCATGGAAGAGTTTAGGTGAAATAGCAGTGGAGTTTTTAACTAGATTGTTTAATGAAATCTTGGCAAGTGAGAGGATGCCTGAGGAATGGAGAAAAAGTTTTTTGGCACCGATTTTTAAGAATAAGGGTGATGTGCAGAGCTGTAGTAATTACAGAATGATTAAACTGATCAGTCACAGCATGAAGTTATGGGAAAGAGTAGTGGAAGCTATGTTAAGAAGGGAGGTGATGATTAGTGAGCAGCAGTATGGTTTCATGCCAGAAAAGAGCACTACAGATGCAATGTTTGCTCTGCGAGTGTTGATGGAGAAGTACAGAGAAGGTCAGAAAGAGTTGTATTGTGTCTTTGTGGATTTAGAGAAAGCATATGACAGGGTGCCTAGAGAGGAGTTGTGGTATTGTATGAGGAAGTCAGGAGTGTCAGAGAAGTATGTAAGAGTGGTACAGGATATGTACGAGGGTAGTGTGACAGCGGTGCGGTCTGCAGTGGGAGTGACGATGCGTTTAAGGTGGAGGTGGGATTACATCAAGGATCAGCTCTGAGCCCTTTCTTATTTGCAATGGTGATGGACAGGTTGACAGATGAGATCAGACAGGAGTCCCCGTGAACTATGATGTTTGCAGATAACATTGTGATCTGTAGTGAGAGTAGGGAATAGGTGGAGGAGACCCTGGAGAGGTGGAGATATGCTCCAGAGAGAAGAGGAATGAAGGTCAGCAGGACTAAGACAGAATATATGTGTGAATGAGAGGGAGGATAGAGGAATGGTGAGGATGCAGGGAGTAGAGGTGGTGAAGGTGGATGAGTTTAAGTACTTGGAATCAACAGTGCAGAGTAAGGGTGATTGTGGAAGAGAGGTGAAGAAGAGAGTACAGGCAGGATGGAGTGGGTGAAGAGTGTCAGGAATGATTTGTGACAGACGAGTACCAGTAAGAGTGAAATGGAAGGTCTACAAGAGGGTAGTAAGACCAGCTATGTTATATGGGTTGGAGACAGTGGCATTGACAAAAAGGCAGGAGTCAGAGCTTGACGTGGCAGAGTTGATGATGTTAAGATTTGCACTGGGTGTGATGAGGATGGACAGGATTAGGAATAAGTATATTAGAGGGGAAGCCCAGGTTGGAAGGTTTGGAGACAAAGATTACGTTGGTTTGGACATGTACTGAGGATGGATGCAGAGTATATTGGGAAAAAGATGCTAAGGATGAAGCTGCCAGGTAACAGGAAAAGAGGAATGCCTAAGATAAGGTTTATGGATGTGGTGAGAGAGGACATGCAGGTGGTTGGCGTGACAGAGCAAGATGCAGAGGATAGAAAGAAATGGAAACAGCTGATCTGCTGTGGCAACCCCTAACGGGAGCAGCCGAAAGAACAAAAAGAAGAAGCTCCAGTCTTGCCCCTTAAGATTTTGCAGAGGGCAGCCATTTTTTACCAGAGAGTGAGTGCTAGAGTTCTCACCAGTGACACTCTCAGGGGTACTTTGTCTGTCACATGGAGGTGATAGTGGAGTTGGTGCACCGATGACTGAATCCTACATTGGCCAACTAAAGAGGGTCTTCAGTCACCCCAAGCAGTCACACTATGGCCTGGTTCTGTCTTCACCACCAGTGGAGAAGATGGGCAGGGTGCTGACTGACCTCTCTATATCAGCGAACTAACAAAAAACAAGCACAAACTAAATAAAATAAGAAGGGCAAATGTAGCTCAGTCTCCACAGCTAAAGACCACGAATCCAACAGTTCCAAAAGACACTTTATTAACAAAAATAAATGACTGTGTTAGCGCTTTCGTTTAAAACCATGTTAAACTTCATCAGACATTTTAAAAATTGTTACATCACATCCTTTTGTACTGCCACATCATTTTTCATTGGACCCTCAGTATGATTGACATGCATATGTAATAACCTTGGGAGGGTGGCCTAATGGTTAAGGTGTTTGCCTTACAAACACAAGGTGCAAGGTTTGAGTCTCACAAGGGATAACTGGCTAGGCTTAAATGACTCACAAGGGCAGTTAGCTTAGTACTAATCTATGAGTCTATGAACCTAATAAATATTAAGTAGGTGTATTAAGTATTGTTAAAAATATATATTAAAAATAGTAAAATATGCTGGATTTACTCATACGTCCCTAAAAGTGTTATAAATATATCAAATAATAAACATGACTATAAATGGAAAGTTAAAATATCATAATAAATATGTCATATAAATACATTATAAATTCATATAAAAAATGCATGTGAAAAATCATAAAATTACATAGACAATGCCTAGGAAGTACATACATTAGAAAAATAAGACAACTTCATAAGGAATTGCACCTTAATTAATTTTCTTTCTTTGCAGGGCCTTCAGTTTTAAAACTGGTGCAATAGAGCTACATTCATTGATTCCAGGTCAATTATCTGCCTGTACTCTGATTTCCCATTTTAATTATTTTAGCTCAAACTGCGCTCCCCATGGTTGTTTCTCTTCAACATTCACATGGTCAATGGCCATATAAGAAACATGGTGACTATTACATTCACAAATGTTCTTTGCTACAGCTTTATTTGGATTATTTTTCTTTATAGCATACTCATGCTCATATATTCTTTGGGGAAGGCGTCTCTCAGTTTTTCCACTATAAAATACTGGACATGAGTTGCACACAGCTAAATACACAACTGCCTTAGAATTGCAGTTGTATTTGCCTTTCAAGGAATATCTTCTATTTCTTAGATAAAAATTGTCACCATTTTTTACTTTATGGCACCAATGACATGCCCCACACCTTGTCATACCTAAATTCAATTGGGCAGGCATATAGATGGCTTGTTTAAAAATATCCTTAAAACTCTTGCCTACTCGGTACACAATTTTTGGTTTCTCATTCATGTGGTTCCTTATATAGGGGCCTTCTGTTAAAATAGACCAATTTTTTACAAATACATTTTTGATTAACTTATGATTGATTCCAGTTGCTTCTTACATTATAGTAGTTCACATCCAGTGCACCAAAAAAGATCTGTTGTCAAAGGACAACTTGTTAGGGTGGCCCAGATTGTAACCAAATATGATGAATTTTTGGATGAATGTCTTACTCTGTGTACTTTGTTATTTAATAGGGAATATCCTAGTAAATTTGTAGATGCATTGATTCAGGAAGTAACCAGTAAAATATTGAATGGTCATTTTAAACCTATCTTGGATCAATCCAAGATCACCCATGATGTCATCAGTCCAATTTATAGTGATGTGTCTGTTGTGCAGTATGAGCAAAATTGTGGAACACATAATAAGTCTGACTTTACCAAAGCCCTAGTTATTACGTTTACTCAGGATCATAAGTTAATCAAAGATGCCTGGTATGGCTTCAGGCAATGTACTTGGTTCTCCTATACAGTTCAATGAGGAAGAAAATGGAACTGAAGGGTCTACTGGAAAGCTAACTGCTTTAATTATGCAGCTAACACAGTGTGTGGATGGACTATATGAATGGATTAAGTCTCCTGAACAAGCCACATATAATTGTACACTCAATGTGCCCAGAGAGACTTTATCTATGGATTTTAATTTAACGCCACTTTGTTTTGGCAATAACAGCTCTGGTTTTTACAATAATGAACCTGGAGCTGTAAGTTGTTTGTATACAGAGCAGCAAAAAGTGAGTGCACATACAGGAGCATGTGCACTGAATAGAGAACACAGGATCGCTCATAATGGTGGAACAAGAGGGGAATTACCAGGTGTCTATATTATTAGCTCAAAAGCTAATTCTGTCGAATGCAAGTCTATCGACACATAAATGTCAAACGACAGAAATGTCGAGTATAACTTCCATCGAAAAGCAGTGCATCTAAAAGTTTTAGTTGGCTCGAGCTATTGCCGAAAGCGCACAACATTGAACGTTTAAACGGAAATCTCCGTAAGGGGAGATTTCCATTTACTTCAATGTTGTGCTATCTCGGAGTTGGTATATTTAAGTAGTGGGGGGTGGGGGTGTGCAGGGAGGCTTGCCCCCCCTGCTTAAATGCTTTAGTGTTTTTTTTGTTTTGTTTAATATTTTTTTTATTAGGGTTGTATGTTTTGTGCAATAATTGTGGAACAGCAGATGAGGACGTTTTCATAAGTTTAGTAATGAGCTCTTGTTAGTGTTGTTACTTTATAGCAGGGACGCGGTTTTGGCCAGCAATAACATTTAGATGATGTCACTTTCGATGAAGAAGTGTTTCGCTAAAGATACCATTCGCTGGATATGTGTCAATGGATTTGCATTCGACAGAATTAGCTTTCGAGCTAATAATATAGACCCAATTACCAGCACTAAGAGAATGGCTGGGGTCAGCACTCGCTTTCTCAACTGGACAACCTTAAGGTACTGATTTAATTGATAATAAGCTCAATGCATTTGATAGCAAGTTAGCCAAATGCAGAAAGCTTCAATTAGAGAATGCGTATTTGAGAGAGTGTAACAGGTTAACATTATTCCAAAGGGTTTGTGGTTCTGGCGCTACCCTACTGGTCTAGTTAATAACTCTCCTTTGCATATGGATTTACTCAAATTGTTTGAGAAATGTGGGAAAGAGTTTCTTGACATTATTATTAAATATAACCAACTTGGCATAGATGTCCTGATTAATGAACTGACTGTTTTGGACAAAGACATTAGGGATGATTTATCCTACGAAAGCACTAAATATGAAATCCTAAGGATATACAATAGTATTTTTCAGCAATTGTTAAAACTAAAAACTGGTAATATGGAGAAGCTTGAAAGGGACTTAAACCAGTATGTTAATGGTATTGCCTACCCAAAACCACCAGGGTGGCAAAGGAGAAATAGATTTTACCACAATGCTGGTAACAGTAACAATGATGCAAATAACACTAGAGATAGTGAGCTAGAGCATGACTGACCGTATAACCTGGAGTTTTCTGAGTTAAGGAGATCGGACAGACTAAGAAATAAAAATAACCCCCAAAATATGTACAATCAATCAGTGGGGTTTCAAGGGGTCAAGCCAAAAACCAAACACTGAAGAACTTAAACAATGACTGTGGTGATAGGCTGGACCCCCATTCCATCAACTATGCACAATCCTCTCAAGTATGCATGAACCAACAGCATTGTGATAATACTAATGTAAATGTGAATATTAATGTGATTGTAAATAATTCAAAAGGAGATTTTAAAGTGTATAACTTGTCAAATATACACATAGATAAGCATGTGGCTGATGTATTATCTAAAGGCACAACATTTGTACCAACAAGTCCCTTTGATTTCACCAATACCATGATTGATTGAGAAACATTTCTGCAGTTTGTTTCTAAGTAGTGTGGATATTTGTAGCATTGTCCATATTCAGGCTTGTGTTTGGGCCTAGTGTTTGTAGAGGCTGTGTCTCTGAGCACATATTCAGGGACATCTTGGTTTAGCCAAAGCCATCAGGCATTTCAGTGAGAGAGAATTGTTTAAAGTCATTGGCTGACTGAGGTCACCTGGACTACAGCTTAGACTAAGCACCTCATTGGTTCTTTTGAGCTTTTTTTTCTTAAAAGTTGTCTCAGGTTTCAACTTTCTGTTACCTAAGAAGTTAAGTTGTGAGTGTTTCTGCCACGTCACACTGAGCTAATCAAAGAAGGACACTGAGCATACTCGGATCTATAATATATAACATTAAGTATCCTGTTTTTTTGCTTATTCTTTCGAGTTATTTATAGCACTTTGCCTACTGTATATTTTTCTAGATAGTTTCACTGTGTGTGTGGTATTAACTGGAAATTGTCCAATTTTATTAAGCATCTGTTGGGTTGTTTGATTCTGATAACTTGTTTGCAGTTAAAAGCTTTCTCTAGAGGCTCCTTTAGCTGTTTAAAACTTTCATTTAAAGGCTCACTGCTGCGAGAAACATTTCTGCAGTTTGTTTCCCACTCTTCCCCCATATTTGTATGCTGTTCTTATAGTTGGTGGCTTTGAAGCTGCCCGCCCCTACTGTAAATTTGATCTGGGACCCTCCTCCCAATCTAGTGTCATTGCCTCATTCTACCTAATACAGAGAGAACATTTGAGAAGGCCAATCAACTTAGTCCTTTCTCTCTTTCCACTTTAAAAAAAAATAATCATTTTTCTAAGCTTGTTTCCTGCCTTTCCTGTGAGTAGTCTACTCTGGATACAGATTTGCTGTGTCCAGGACTGTTTGTGGGCTTCTAAGCCCCCAAGCCTTTCTGTGTTGGAGGGAAGCCTTCTAGCTTAATTTTGTTTCTTAGAACTAGCCAGTTGTTTTTTTTGTTTCAGCACTCAAGTCTGTTTCTTTGAGCTCAGCACTTGTTCAGAACTTATTGTAACCACTGAATAAGCTACAAATTACTACAGCACTCAACTTTCCTCACTGTCTAGAGGAAAACAGTTTCTAGTACTTAACAAATAAGCACCTATCCAGGCATGTCTAAGGGTCAGCTCCCGATGTTTTCTCCTGTCTACCTGATGAATCTGGGCATCTTGGGGCAATGCAGCAATTGCCTCATGTACACAGACAACTCTCTCCTCCTACCACCCAGCAGTACAACCTGTGAGAGATGTACTTATATAGCCAAACTGGAAGCAAAGCTCTCTTCACCTAAGACTGGACTAGACAGTCAAGAGAAGAAGGTAAACACTTGCACCACACCACACTCAGCACATAGTCCCTCAAAACCTACACCACCAAAACACACACATAGAAACACAAAACATACACCTACATTCACGGAGGCTCTCAGTAAAAACCTGCCCAAGCAACAGGGACCTCCAGAGCAGAAACAAAAGCAACCTCCACCCCCCAACACAACACAAATGACACATAGCCCACAAACTCAGTGTGCCACTCAACCACAGCCCATAAGGCATAACAACGTACCCAACACTCTAGTCATAGGTGACTCTATAGTCAGGCACACTGATGTTCCACTCACCAGGCTAAACAAGGAGAAAGTTACTGTCAGCTGCCTGTCGGGTGCCAGGATCCGCCATATAATGTATACACTCAGGTCACTTCTCAACAAGTACAAATATGACTCTGTCATTGTCCATGTTGGTGTGAATGACCTGAGACGTACCTCCCTGGACTACATGAAAAGGGACATGGAGGAGCTGTCCGATCTTGTAGCCCAGGCAGGTATGACCCTAGCCCTGAGTAGCATCCTGCCATCACCCAGAATTATACCACAGTACAAGGACAAAATGACTGACTTCAATAATTGGCAAAGCTTGTGGTGTCATTCTAAGGGGATCCAGTATCTGTCTGCCTGGGACGACATGATCGACAAACCACGATGCTTTGCCAGAGATGGCCTGCACCTGTCACCCCTGGGATTCTGGATACTGGCTAAGGCTCTAGCCACCCCTATAGTGCCTTTTTTAGGCAAGGTTCAAATGACAAATTCACCACCGTAACAGGTACAAGCAAGAAGAATCTGAGGGTATTGCTACTCAATGCTAGAAGTCTAAACCTCAAAATGCACTCACTCAAGGCACTCCTTAAAATGGAGAACATCGACATCTGTGCAGTGACAGAGACTTGGTTCAAGGCTCTAGAGAGTACCCCTGCATTACCAGGCTATAATTCATACCACACCTTTCGGCTACCTAACCTGGACCAAAACACTAAAGGTGGAGGCGTGTCTTATTCATTAGGGATATCCACACCTCCAGGCTAGTTGCTCAGCATAATGCATCCGAAATTATCCAAGTGCAACTAACTCTGGGCAAGACCGCAATCCAAATTGTAGCTTACTACAGATCCCCCACCATGCCCCAGGATTCCCACTCCTCATTTCTTGATACACTGGAAAATATTAGGGTACAACCTAACACCCTAATAATGGGCGATTTCAACTACCCCACCATTAACTGGGAAAACTACTCATGTACCAACTCTTGTGCTCAACATTTTCTGGAATTCATAAATTCCAATGCCTTGGATCAACTTATCCACACCCCCACCAGGGGCAGCAGTATCCTAGACCTGGTCATTACCAACATGGGCAACCGGTGCTCCACACCAGAGGTTAATTCCTTGTTCGTCAGATCCGACCACACGCTAATCACCCTAGACATCCACATCCCTCCCCCACCCCACCCCCATTAGGGAAACCACTGTAAAAAATTTCTCCAAAGCCAACTTCACACTTCTTAAGACAGAAGTGGCAAACTTCATGTTGCCCATGCTGACGGACAATAGAGGTATGACTGCTGAATCCTACACAAATGCACTTTATAAGCACTTACACGAGTGCATGGATCATGCAATCCCTAACAGAACCAAGATGTTATCCTCCAAAAAAAGGAAGCCAGTCTGGTGGTCTCCTGCCATAAACAAACTCTACAACAGATGAAAGAAACTGTTGCAAAAAAAAGTAAAATCCCATGATTGGAGAAACTCCCTGGTCAACCTCAGTAAGAAGATGAGATCCCTCCAAAGCTAGTTATGAAAACAAAATCGCCACTGACTCTAAAGACAATCACAAAGCATTCTATAACTATGTCAAGAATCTCAATGGTAACACTCAGGTCTGCTCTGAGTTACAGCACAATGGCACTAAATATACGGAAACAACTGATATTGCCAACATCCTGGCAGATAGGTTCAGTGCTAACTTTACCACTCTGTCATCCCCTAAAGGGCCCATCTCTATACCAGAAGAATGCAAAGCTCCTGTAATCACGGCAGCACAGGTAAAAAACCCACTATCCAAAGCCAAGAACACAGCATCCATGGGACCTGACAACATCCCAGGCTGTGTTCTACATGAACTACAGAACGAACTGGCACCCCACCTAAGTACCATGTTCATTCATAGCCTCACCTCAGGCTATGTGCCCACTAAATGGCACACAGCGATGGTTATCCCACTCCACAAAGGGGGAGCCAGCACAGACCCTGGAAACTACCGCCCCATTAGCCTAACGAGCCTGGTCTGCAAGGCTATGGAACGTATCATCATGGAACTTATAAACAATGACATTGGTAATCTCCAAACTCAGGACCCCATCCAGTTCAGGTTTGTAAAAGGCAGATCATGTCTCCTAAACCTGATAGACTTCTTTGAAGCAGTCACCAAAGTCGTAGATGAGGGTAAGGTGGTTCAGACAGCCTATCTAGATCTCGCCAAGGCTTTTGACACCATCCCCCACTCTGGAATTATAGATAACTCAGTAAACTAGGTATAAATCCCTATGTCACAAGATGGGTTGCCAAATGGCTCACTGACAGAACCCACACTGTGAAAGTAGCAGACACCAAATCCAACTTTAGACCAGTGACAAGTGGAGTACCACAGGGTTCGGTCTTGGGTCCTCTCCTGTTTGGTATCTACTTCTCTAAAGTACTGGCTAACACAGAAGGTGTTTGGCTAATGAAGTTCGCAGATGACTGCAAACTAGGAGCCATAATTGAAACTCCAAAAGATGTGGACATCCTACAAAAGGGCCTCGCTTAGACAGATGCCTGGTGTCAAAGCCATGGCCTCAAGCTCAATGCCAAAAAGTGCATTGTCATCCCTTTTGGTAAAAACTCTGTACTCATGAACTACTACATAGGTGGTAATCTACTTAAAACCGAAAGTGTGATAAGAGACCTTGGGACACAGGTGGACAATAGTATCTCCTTTGATAATCACATCGCCACAGTAGTCAGGAAATCCTTCTATGTGGCACACCTCATCACAAAAGGTTTCTCATCCAGGAAAAAAGAGGTTATTGTTCCCCTCTACTCATCACTCATTAGACCCATTATAGAGTACAATGCACCTTTTGGTATGTACCTTACAAAACATCTACAACAACTGGAAAGGCCACAGAAATACCTCACAAAGAGGATTTCCGGCCTCAAAGAGATGCCGTACGCAGACCGTCTCAAAAAACTGCAGCTTTACTCTGTCACATATCACCTATTCAGAGGCGATCTCTGCCTAACACACAAAGCTATGTCAAACCCAGAGCTTTTAGATATACTCCACTTAAAGAAATCCCAATCCCTACGAGCTACACGCTCTAGGGACCTAAACCTTGTCACCACAATAAAAAGAACATGCTGGAGGGATAGATTCCTGTCCAAGAGACTTCCCATACTTTGGAACAAACTACCTATCTATATCAAACAAAGCTCCTCATTAGCACTCTTCAAGAAAAATCTTGATGATTGGATGGGAGATAGGAAATTCACCCCAGGGATCACTTCTGTGGCTCTGCTCGACAGTGGCACAGGAAAATAATTTTCTTGGGTGGTGAAAGCCAGAGTACCTTTTGGCTAGGCTTATATAGGCTCTAGGGCCAATAGCCTAGTACCTACCTGTGAACCTATGACCCTATGATTTGAAAGTATTTTTAAGGAAATTGAATTTCAGTTTATTATATCAAAACAACATAGACAATGAGAGAAGTAAATTTAGTATTAGTAGTATAAACAATCCCCCCCCCTTGCACCCTAGTTTAATCACATGAAAAATGTGTAAAACTGCATTGAAATGTATAAATAGATTAAATAAGAGGGCAAATTTTACATCAAACTTGAATGAAAGAGAACAAAATATTGTAAAAACATTAAAAAGTGAAGATGTAAGGATTATGAAACCTGACAAGGGGGGAGGAGCAGCAGTCAACATACTTATAATATGAAATTGAGTAATATTTTAAACACAGACATTTATGTTGAAGTTTCTCTTAATGAGTTAAATGGGGCTTATAGAAAAATGTATGAACAATTAAATGATATTTTTTTGGAAAGACGGATTAACTTGGACTTATATAACTATTTGAATATAACTACCCAAGAATTCCTGTCTTTTTTGGAACTCCTAAAATCCACAAAAGTATTTTTGATCCCCCCATGCGCCCATTAGTGGATGGAAGGGATTCCATTACTTCTGCATGTGCGAAATATATAGATTATGCACTCAAGAACATCTTAGGAAAAGAATCACAAATATTTAAAGATTCATGGTCATTTTTACAACATATGAATGATATTCAATTTGACCATAATGACATCTTGGTAACAATAGATGTATGTGATCTTTATACAGTAATTCCACAGACCATAGGTTTAGACTGGGTTAATGAGATGCTTATCCATTATAAAGTTGGAGATGAGACAACTAACCTTATTATGGAACTACTAGAAATGGTGTTGAGCAATAATTTTGTTACTTTCAACAAGAAGTATTTCCTGCAGAAAAAAGGCATCACCATGGTGTCACCTTGTGGGGGAGCCTATGCAAACATGGTGATGGCCTATTGGGAAAGGAATTTTATATTCAATTCCAAGTTTAAAACATGTTTAAAGCCTTACCATAGATTTCAGGATGACATCAGTATTATATGGACAGGGGCACAGGAGTTATTGAATTAATTTCTTGCATATATAAATGGCACTGCTGAGTTTTTGCGGTTCACTTGGGATATCAATGCTGAATATAAGAATTATTTGGATGTTCACCTAGAAAAAGATGGGGTTAATGAGATGTACACAGCTGTCATCCATAGGAAAGCAACCTATTCCAATTGCTTCTTACATTATAGTAGTTCACATCCGGAGCACCAAAAAAGATCTGTTGTCAAAGGACAACTTGTTAGGGTGGCCCAGATGGTAACAAAATATGATGAATTTTTGGATGAATGTCTTACTCTGTGTACTTTGTTATTTAATAGGGAATATCCTAGTAAATTTGTAGATGCATTGATTCAGGAAGTAACCAGTAAAAGATTGAATGGTCATTTTAAACCTATCTTGGATCAATCCAAGATCACCCATGATGTCATCAGTCCGATTTATAGTGATGTGTCTGTTGTGCAGTATGAGCAAAATTGTGGAACACATAATAAGACTGACTTTACTAAAGCCCTAGTTATTACGTTTACTCAGGATCATAAGTTAATCAAAGACGTATTTGTAAAAAATTGGTCAATTTTAACAGAAGACCCCTATATAAGGTTAAAAATAAAAAAAAAACCCCCGAAAGGTAA
>NC_056751.1:239511865-239569365 GCF_019279795.1 Protopterus annectens
AAACCTAGTACTCAAAGGCAGGAACACTAGTTCCCTTATCTTCTCGTTTTTACAGAAGTCGTATATCAAATGTTAGGGGTTGAAGGGAGGGGTGTCGAGAAAGAATGAAAATGGACAACACAGATGGAATGTTATGGTGAGTACATAACTGTTTTATCGGATTTTGTTAATTTTCATTCATTCCTTAACAATCAGGACAGAGTCCCCAGGTACCTGAATGCCAGGAGGACTCTAATGAAGGATATTCTTGAGCAGTGTTGAGCCGAAGGCTGCTCTTCCCCTTGAGACCAAATACAATTTGTAATCTGTAATAAAAGTATCAGGATTATCCCAAGTTGCAGCCAGACAGATATAGTCCATGGAAGACCTGGACAAAAATACTGATGAATTTACAATAGACCTGACTGAATGGGCTCTTAAAGGTTTTGACAAAAACAAACCTAACTGGTTGTAGACCAAGGAAATGTAATCCATTAACCATTTGGCTAGAGTTACTTTGGCAACTGGTTTGCCCAATTTTGATTAAGCAAAATTAACAAATAATCTGCTTTTCTAAAATCTTTTGCTCTGTATATATAAAAATTTAGCTGTCTGTGAAAACCTGACAAATGTAATGTATTCTCTTTTGTTCAAGAAATTTGTAAAGAAAACTGGAAGATTGATTTATTGATTGATGTCGGATTTGACACCACTTTAGGAAGGAAGGATTGGTACATAAAGCTACCCTACCTTTGTGGAAAATTAAATAAGGAAGCCTAGAAGATGAGGCTTGAAGTTAAGAAACACTTTGAGCAGAGATTACAACTATCAAAAAGATAGTTTTCCAGGTTAAAATTTTTAGTTCACATTTTGCTGATGGCTCAAATGGTGGCCAAGTTAAAGCTTGTAATACCGACTCCAAATGCCATGGCGGAGTTGGATCTTTAAAAGGGAGATAAAGGTCTTACAACGTTTTGACGATGCTAAGGAGAAATCATTTACTTCTCTGTGGAAATTAGAAATAGCAGCTAGTTGAACTTTAACAGTGGAGGAGCTTGCCCCTTCATTAAAAATTGCAGCCAAAACCTCAAGCACTTTAGGTACTGGTGCTGAAAATGGGTCAGTGCCTTTCTGATGCGCCAAAAGAACTAATGTTTTCCATTTACTTTTGTAAATCTTCCTGGTGGAAGCTTTATGGGAAGATAAAAGAATGTGATGGACAGGGGAGAGAGCCTGGATTGTCTCACTATCAATGGAACTGGAAAAACAATGTGGTCAACTTTAGGCCTAAAATGTCCAAGTGGATCATGTCTGTCAAGTGAGACAAGAGGTCTGGAATTGGATCCAGAATCCATGGTGGATGATAATTAGGCCAAAGAAAACGGAACCAAATCTGATGAGGCCAATAAGGGGCAATGGGGATGACAGTGCTCTTCAATTGAGATGCTTTCTGGAGAAACTTGGGGGTTATTAAGAAAGCACAAAAGAGACTGGGGGGCGCAATTGTGGAGGAGAGTGTCTCTCGGTGATTCCCCCAGTGGGGGAATCAGGGTAAAGGACATCTTACACTTGCTGTTGAGGAGGGATGCAAAGAGGGCAGAGCAAGGTTGACCCCACTGGTGGAATATCTTTTCTGCAACTTTCGTGTTGAGAGACCACTTATTAGGTAATAAAATGAACCTGCTCAGCTCATCTACTGTCATGTTGGATTCCCCTGGAATGTGCGCTACTAAGAGAAATTGACTGGATAAGATCACCCATTGCCACACCCTGAGAGCTTCTTGACACAAGGGGCAACATTTGATTCTTCCTTGTTTGTTGATGTACCATACCACTGATATATTGTCCATCTGAATATCAACAGTCCCAGAAGGGAGCGCATATTTTAAGTTCTGCAATGCAAGGAGTACTGCTCTCATTTCTAGGACACTGATGTGCGTGTGTGTTAGCCTCTTCAGGGGACCAGCTACCTTGAACTCTCTTTCCCAATAAGTGTCATCCCCCCCCCCACCACCACCACCACCACCCAATTTGACTTTTTTTTCTAGCAGCTTTTTTACTTCTAGAGCTGCTTTCCTCTAACTGTCTGGAACATAGGGGATTTTGTTTAGTATTAAGGGGTAGGGAAAAGGGAACTATATAACCTCTGGAAATAATCCTCTGCACCCATGAATCTTTAGTAATGTTCAGCCAGGCTTCCCTGGTGGAGGGAAAGATGATCCCCTCATTTCCTCCAGAGGTGGACTATCAGGCCTCCATTCAGAAGTGCTAGTAGGATCTACCAGAGAAACTATCTAGATCCTTGGTTCTGTGGGCCCCCTCTACCTCAAGGGTGATGTCTTCTGTTAAGAGTTTTCCCCTCTGTCCCTTGAGGAACTATCTCCATGTGGATCATGGAAAAGACCCCTGGGATCTTCTGAACCACGTTTTCTGACAACCTCTCCGATTCCTAATGAAGGTTCTTTGAGGAGCTGAAAAAATGCCAATTGCAGACATGGATTAACCATCCTTTTCTCATCTACAGAGTGGGTCTTTATCCTTGAGAACAAAAAACTTCTGTCATAGGGAGCACTGCAGGCCTTGCAGGGCTCTGCCAAATCACACAGGCACATCTCTTAATGGAAATGCCTGAACCCGCCACCCTTGAGGTACATTCAGCTGCATGTGAAATGAGCCTCATGGATGAATTTAAAATGGATTGAAGGGTAGCCTACTGTGAAGCAAAAGAACTCTCTACCTCAGAAGTAATGGTGCCAGACAGGGGACTTTTAAAGTTCTTTAATCAAGTCCCTCTGAAGTCTGTTGAAGTGTGCCAAATAATTCAATGACCTGACTGCAAAGGTCAATGAAGCAAATATATGCTTCCCAAATCTATCCAAAGCCATGGACTCTGTAATGGGGATGGACAAATTAACTCTGCTTGTGACTTTCTTCTTTGTGGTCGCTGCTATGACCATGGCATTTAATGGTATTCCTTAGCTCCAGAATTATCTTCCTTTTCGGTAGTTCCTTCCATGCCTGCCTGGAGATCAAATCACTAAGCTCATCAGTGGGTGGAGTCACCCAGGAGGCAGACAGGATAGACCAAAGGTTTCCAAGAATACTAATTCTTCTTGGGAAGGTTATCAGTAGACCAACCACCACTTTGCTTGGGGTTCTCCAGGATGTCCCCAATGGAGATGTCATCAAGTGGTGATCTTGTGGACCTCTCCCCCTCACCAAAATCAGTATCTTTTGTGAAAGACTCTTGAGGAGAGTCTAAGTGCTTCCTCTTGCACTTTCTCTTCTTAGGGACTTTTTCATCGGGATGCTCCGGAGAAGTATGAGAAGAGGTATACCCTGCTGGGTAGTCTGAAGACTTTGGGCTGGTTGTCCCTGTGGAGTAGTTGAGGCTCAAGGCACAAAGACATAAAAGAATGGGAAGACAGATCCAACATTCTTCCTCTAGATGCACAGAAAATTCTCTCCACTATCTCAAAGACGAAATGCCCTGGGGGAAAAGAAGGTCAACTGTGTTGAGAAAACATCATTCCAGACCACTGGTTCTTTCTGACCCAAAGGCAGCCCACCTGAGGCAGCGATTGGAGCTGAGATGTCCAAAGCCGAGGCTTCTTGGGGCAGAGACACCTCTGATAACTTCGGAGTAGACTCAACACCTCAGAGACAGCCAGAGCACTATGGCTCCAACAAGCTCAGAGCCACTCCATTCAGAAAAGGTATCACAGCAGAGGATGCAACAAATTTTGGATCCAAAATGGATGGCTCTGGGAGTCTCAGATCCAGGGTCTCTGAAGCCGAAGGTTGGATCAGAGAAAGAATAAAAACAAGTGGTAGTAACAGTGAAGGCATCTGGACCCAACGGGGTAGGAGCCTTGAGAACTTCCATCTAAACTTGCGAGGAAATTTCCTCATTATTCTATCTACATCTGCTTCTGTCAGACTCCAAGAAGACAAAGAGGAATTGGCCACTTAAGGGGTCCTAGAATAATGGTGGCTCTCTAGGAAGGGTGATGGTAATCAGGAAGGAACATGGTCTATAGAAGAAGTATAAGAGGTCCTAGGGAGTGAGTTTCTTCTGATCAGTGTGTGCCAGATCCAATGATGTGTCTCTTATCAGATGCTGCTGGATCCAAGCAATTAGTCTTCAGATCTGATGAACTGGGATCCAACTGCTTAGACACCACCAATTAATGTATTCTGGACTCCTCCATGTCTAGCTTTTTGGAGGCTTGAGCTCCAAATAAAGTCTCAGAAAAAGAAGTAGGCAATAAATCTTTTGGAATCAACTTATATTTGCAGTCCACTAAGGCCCGTGGATTAAAGGCCTTACAAATGTTGCATGACTCATTTAAATGAGCTGGGCCCAGGCAATATACACAGGAATCATGTGCATCAGATATATGTATTTTGTGGCCAAATCTTTGCATTTCTTAAAACCAGAATGTTTTTCAGCCATATTTGAAGCAGTAAAAATTTAAATACAGTAAAGACAAAAGAAGCGAAGGAAGTGGAAAAAGCCACTACCAACTATGGTAACTAACAAGATTACTACAATGGTATACATTAGAAAAAGGAAAATTTACTAACAATGTTATACAAAGAATACACTGAAAAGTGTAAAAAGGATAAGGGAGGAATATATAACAGAACCAGATAAAGATAATCAAGTAAGAAAATATATACATCTTATTTCACTCTCAAGTACCACACTAAACCTTGAGAGTTAACACCGACAATGTTTGTAAGCGAAGGCGGCAAATGAGATTTGGGGTATGGTAGGGAACTAGAGTATTATGGGTATTGGAGGAGCTAGAGAGTTTCCAGTATCCACAAGCTGTAAAAAGTGGCAGCGTCTAACCCAAGGGTTGGATCCTGGATCCAAACCCAACTGTTCAGACGTGAATGAAAATTTACATTGTCAGATCTCCTTTTATTTGTACTGGAAGCATAACTCCTGTCATTTCCTCTTGGAACCTTGACTCTTGTTAGGCTGTGAATTTTGAATGTTCTGCCATTTGATGTTGGACGCCTTTACTAGGAGAGAACCTGGAAATATGACACATTCTAGATACCCCAATGCATCAATTTACCTCTATCATCCCATTGTTTGAGAATCTGAGTAGCAGCCAGAACAAAGACCAATTCAGAACTTAAATCATACCTTCCAGTACAGCTCCAGTACAGCTCTTTTCAATGTGTACCTTTAACTCCCAGTGGGTGTGGCTTGAGCCTTTAAAAAAATGAAGTTACCACCTTATACTTCTAACAAATACTCATTTACCAAGGTCAAATTATCAATACAATTGCATTTGCCATCATATATGTTTCTAGATAAAATATTCTGATACCTTGTATGTAGTATGGTTTTGGAATTATTAATGCAAATATGAACAAGCCCTATCTGATGCCTAGAGGCGCACTAGGAGGTAACTGCAGAAACACCTGGAGGCACACTCAGCTGTAATGAGTTAAAGGAGCATTCAAAATCTCATTTATTAAATCCTCAAGAAACATTCTGGTTATATAACTAAGCATCTTCTTCTTCTTTCAGCTTTTGCAGGTTAGGGGTCGCCACAGCGGAACACCTGTCCACTCATGATTGGCAGTGGAGTTTTACGGTGTCGAGGGTTATATACCTAAGCATACTTTCAATAAAACAGAAGTGGATGCATTTCTAGAAGCTGTGTCAGCCTTCCACTACACTTCTCAAAACATGTTTCGAAACCGGAGTCACATAAGAAAAAAATCTCATTCATATAACATTTCTGTTCAGCAAGCAAAGATGCAGCAAAGTCATCTAAATTTTAAGCACATCTCAAAAATAAACCTTCATATAAAGGATAGATACTTTGGAATTCCAAAGTCTAAATTACTAGACTGTGCCAACTTTTTTCCCTGAGATTCTAACCCCTTGCCGATTTTATCTGGCTTTCTAGAAAAGATGACAACAATCGCTTGTTAGGAGCTGGAAGAAACTACAGTTTGGTCATCTGACAAAGTAGTAAAGAGAGCAAAATCAGAGTATGCTTTGTACTTCCTCACAGTTTATTTAGGGACTTGTTCACAAGCCAAAGGGGTCTCTCATGCAGTTTTATATACATCTTCTAAGGCTGGTAAAGGAACAGTAAACACATTTAGAATATCATCCTGAGTAAGATTGTAAACTCTTTCAATCTCCTGAGCAGTTCCAAATGGCTTCCAGTCAAACGCTTCTCTAAACCTAGTTAGCATTTGAAGAAAGGTGGACACCTGCATGGGTGTTTTAACCTGATCACCTTTCAAAGAATTAGACTGGATGGGCTCAAGTGTGTTCACTACTGTCTGAATCAAAGCTCCCAACAAAATGTGCAGCCACAAGTTGATCTCTAGAAAAGATAGCCTCATAGTTTTTCTGAATAGGGGCACTGTCTCAGAGATTTTCTTAGCTAAGAAGGTTTACAGTCATATAATCACATCAGCCTATACATGATAATAACCTGTCTACAGTATGATCAAGTTTCTGTCTTTTTACTATGAACTACACCAGTGGACAAAATATCTAGGGACAGAATATTATGTCTGGCAAGGGGTTTCTTATCTTGGACCTGTCCTGCACCTAAAGAATGGGTTCTCCTGCACCTTAACCAGATACTGGAACAGCCTCAGAGGATGCGTCTGACCCCTGTAACAGAGGGCTGCAGGCTCACATCAGAGAGTGATATGGAAAAAATATAAGTGATCTGAAGGTCAGCTTAAAGCAACATCAGATGCACAAAATATAAGCGGAGGCATGCTTGTTTTTCTTTTTAGGTGCAAATGGATTTAATGGGGGGCACCCATATGAGGATCCATCAAATCAGGGGATAACTAGCAGGCAGAATAGTACACTGACACTATTAAGGGCTAAGGGTACCAGTAATAAAAAATAACCATGTCCATACATAGAGCTAAACTTGCACAGTTAGTAAAACAGCAGCACACAGACAGTCACAGTGCTAAGTAAACTTCCCAAATAGTGCCAAAAAGAAATACATGCACTTAAATCTAACGGTATTCACTTACAGATTCCCTTGTCAAAAATTCAAAAATCTTCATAGAAAAAAAGTAACTTGTGGTAAAAATATAATTTAATGAGACAATCAGCTATAGCAGTGCTGAGTATTAAATATCATATAAATGAAGAAAAAATGAAAAGCTCTTGTCGGAACTCCAAAATGGGAAAGAGTAGCCAAGACAGCCAACTGAAAGCGGCAATCAGTAAAAACTCTATGATTGAAAACTTTTCTTTGACAGAAAATATAATCCAAAAATTTAAATTTGGAGATACTTGTTAGCTAATTTTATTCAGCAATAGCCAGTGAAAATATTTATTGTGTCAAGTTCTTCAAAAGCTGTAATTTTTCCTGCCAGAATTTCAACCGCTTGGTTAAGAGAGAACAGATTTTAACATGAGCCACTCAAGAAATTGTACTCAAGATTCTTGTGTTAAAAATAAAATCTAGTCAGTAAAATCTAGTACACAGGTTGTAATATTTAAAAAGACAAACTGGATACCAAAACAAAAAGGTTCAAAGAAGAGTCCAGAAAAAGGATAGAACATTTACAAATTCTATGAAACAACTAAGTGCACAAATCAGCAGTATGGAAGAAGCTTTAAATGATAAAGAAGGGAAAATAAATTAAAGTGACTCAAGACTGAATTTCTTTTAAAACAAATAACTGTCTCTTAGATAAAGATGATGATGTAGAAATCAGGCTGAAACAAAATATTACAATTTATAATATACCTGCAAAGTATGAGGGAGACTATATAAAAAGCTTCTTAATAGCAAGTCTACATAAAACAGTAAATCTACCTGATACTTTATCTTTTGGAATTGAAAGGGCACACAGATCCCTGTAAAATTATAACCAAGTTCACGTTCAGCTTAGAAAAAGACTGAATATTAAAAGCAGCATGACCCAACCAACCTATTAAAACAGATGAACATGTAGTCAGATTTCACAATGATTACTTCAGTAATGAGTAAAAGAAAATCCTGCTTAACACTGATTAAAGAACTTAAAAACTGGACTGGAACAGTATATCCCTCAAGATAGAGTGTGAGCTGAATTCCTGGAAAACTGCTTCTAAAATTAGAGCGCTTAAAACAACTGACCTTTAGTCTCTGATTGCAGGACTTATTTTTTGAAACAGATTTACCCTTTAAGTAAATGGTTTGTACTGGACTTTAAGCTTCAAAAATATGCAAGTATATATTTACATTTTAAGTTAAAACATTTTTTATGATAAGGAATTTAAATGGTTAGTGTTATTGTTTACTGTACTTAAAGTAAAAGATAATATATTTCAATTAATTAAAAACCTATAAATATATTTCTAAATGTTAAAAAAACTTTCTATAAGAGAACGTCATTAAAATACAGGCAACAGATTTGGTAACTTTAAGACTATACAAGTTAAGATTTTTACTTTATTTGTTTAACTTTGTTTAGTATGTGCATTGTTGGGTTAACTGTATGTCAGAGCCAAGTAATATGCTAATTAAAGGTATTAAAGTGCTTGGGATTTTGTTCCTTTGTAACACTTTCCTTTTATAGGCTGTTTATTAAGATGATTCTTGCTTACCTTGCTTCCCACCAGCTCCTTCAGCTGTTTTGAAGATGATTAGGCCAAAGTTCATCACTGATGTCTGTTTAAAACAAGAAGGATCTCCCCCTAGTACATATGTGAGAAATCCACTCAAAATAACATTTTTTTCAAATGTTTATTTATAAGTGAAGAATTGGTTAAACAAAAGCTACAGCAATGGTTTATATTGAACTGTCACTGACATACAATTTGCTGAACATTAATAGCTTATGCTGTATGTTATTAATGGAAAGAAGTAAAGTTAGATGTTTATTATAGATTAGAATTAAAAAGAATTAAGAATAATAAAACTCACAGGGAAAATTAGATGCTGCTGTGAGTTGTCATTTTCACATGCTCTAATCAAAGTCCACATTTTTTATTAATTTAACATATTTACAATATGTACACAGAAAAGAAGAAAATCATCACCACATACAATGTTAGGAATATATTAAATCATCAAGGTACTTATACAATTAACACATTAAAAGCCATGGTATTTCAATAAAAGTTCAAGGCCATCACAACCACTAAAAGTCTTAGTATGATTTACATATCTTATTCTGATCATGTCTTTTTTCAGTTTTACATAGTATTGCTGTCAAATTTAAAAATTCTCTGAACACAAGAACAGAGTTGGATTTCTAATTTTTGTAGCAACTTTTCTAACAAATGCCAAAATACTCCAACATATTTTTTGGTATTTGGCTTTTACACATACAGAAAGTGGAACATTCATGAATATTACTGATCTAGTCAAAGAGCAATTATCAGACTATAACCCCTTAAAACATACTCATCTCTTTCCAATAAACATTTAACTTTTCACAATCCATAAATGAGTGTCCAAATCAGTTATTACATCTTTACTACATCTCCACCAAACTGAAGTCATTTTACTAAACAAAGATTTTATAGGGAGTAACAAATTATTCTATGTATATATTACTACATAAAACTTTCCAGTATAAATTTGAAGTTTGACTAACTGATGTAAGTAAGAACGTTTTATTCTTACCATCTACTGAGTCACTCACTACTATCTCAAAAGTTCTACTATTTTGTGTCAAAATTATTATTAATTATAATTAACTTGTCTAACTTGGACAAGGTTCCTTTATAGGCCAATTCAACTTCAATGATGCCTTTTCATATATTCATATAATGGGAGAATAGTATTCTGTTCCTCTTCATTCATATTACCTTTGAACTCCTTTAATTTCTTACTGTTGGATAATATTAAGTGATTAACAGATTTTCCCAAATTATAATCTTTCATTAAATATTCTGGCAACTTAGCTTTTCCTATTTCAAAGCAGTCAGACCGTAACACTAATCCATTCCTATTTAGTAAATTAAGGAAACTCTGAACAGTGTTAAAATTAATCTAGAGATGTGTGCAATGGGAAAGCGCACACACTTCCATTTTGATCTTAACTGAGTTTTAAAACATATTTTTTTAGCTGTTTTAAGAATTGATTTCATATATGCAGAGTCTAAAGAATGAAATGAATAGCATTATAAAATAAATTTTATTAACCAGATAAAAGGATTGTTGCATATTTCTAATTTATCATATTTGATAAACTCTTAAGAATTTAGTATAATCTACCCCTGAATGTTTTTTACATCTAAGAATATGCTCCATAATCTTAAACAATTTCTATATGCAATTCTCAGCTTTTAGGATACGGAAAGCATGAACTTAACATTTTTTGTAATCAAATTCTAATGTCAGGGTGTGAACCTTAGATCAGAACAGAAGTTCATAATGGCTAAAAACCCACATTCAAATTAAACGAGCAGGAATTATTTTATATATTATCAAGACAGCCTGTAATACTAGAATTAACAAGAGCAGCAATCATCTTATGAATAAGAAAATGCATAAGGAATGATATATCTACTATCTAATATTAATAAAACAGCAGTAAGTTAAAATAGATACACATACTGTAAACTCTAACAGAGAGCTGATTAAACAGCTCTTTGACGGGAGATTTTAGAAATACAACTTGTATAAAATAAGGTAAAATATTATTGGACATTACTTAAATACATATTCTGTCTTATTTAAACTACTTATAAGACCTGTATTACATATACCTGCATATAGCAAAAATCTGAATGTACAAGATCACATATAATTTACATAGAAAATCAAATAAAAATATCTGAAAATGCCCTGAAAGCTGAAATTTGAAGCTTGGTAATGTGAACTTTGAAGCTTTTGCATTTAAGACTAACTGAAATAACTCATTTCACAAGTCAGATATGAACTTTGAGGGTTATATTGTTGAATCAGTACATCGATTTTGATAGAGAGTAAAGAAGACTTTTCAATATTTTTGAACCAGAGAAGGGAGAATGGGATTTGAACTGAGCCACATTGCGACTTACATGCAACAAACAGCAATTTTTTGACTCCTTAGAAATAGCAAGACATTTTGTTTGACCTCAGTAATGTAATACTTGAATTTTAATTATAAAATCATTTATTTTATCTGATCATAATGTATTAATACAGTAACAAATATAAGGAAATTTCACATTTATAGAATCTCAGTATACATATTATGTCATGGGCATATCAAACTGCTTGTACAGACATATGTGTTGAAAAGGTATTTGCAAAGTGCTGTTTGAAACAGAACCACAATGTGCCCTACAGAACAGAAATCTACATGCACTGTTGTAACTGTTTAAATGTATATACTTCAACAGTGAAAACTGAAATTCAGGAGGTTAACCTCAGTCCAGCAAACTTCAGAAAAATAGTCAAAATTAAATTACTTTATAGGCTAGGCCATAAAAGATTGTATCTTTCAGCTCTCAATGCAGCAAGAGACAAAGTATGTGCTAGAAAGTTTTCTGTTTTGTACTTAAGGTGAACTAATTACTAGTCTTGAAAGCATGAAGAAATGCAATTGTTTTATGATTTCCAGCATCTGCCAGAGATCTGAGCAAAGCCTTTGTCTACATATTTTTACAGTTTGATGCTAAATGCTACCAGCTGTCATCAATGTTGTTTTGGCCTGGGAACTTAAAGTCAGATGACATGGAATTACATCATTCTGCAAGCTATCCCAGCAGTAATATCATAGATATTATTCTGAGAAGTCTTTTAGTGAGACAGAGCATTCTGCATTATGTCTTGGACCTGACAACAAGATCCATTCACCACACGTCCCTTGCTCTAATTAAGCAAGTTTCTAGGGAACAGTATAACTCTCATAGATACAGTCAGGAATATAGTGAAGCTTTAGATATTTTTCTTTATTTGAGACTGTCCTGGAATGTTGTTTTAAATATTTCCTGTGGCTTTGAACTCTGTCACTGGGAATATATTTAGTATTGTCTCATTATTTACTATTAAAATATTTAAACCTACCATTGTGGCTGATCTGTGGAGAGACATTTAAATTTTGAGAGTACTTTCATATATATATTTGGTGACAATGCATGGGCCACTCCCAATAGCCTTGCCCCTGTACAAACTACCATTTGTATGAATATTAATATTACACAGTAAGATTGGACACCCTTTGTTAAGGGTCTTAAAGTAGCTGCTAAGGAGTGACTGGTGGCAGTAGAAACTACCTTATAGTCTGGGCAGAAGGGGGCATAGCTAGTAAACCTGTGCCAGCCTTGTGTGTGTGTGTGTGTGTGTGTGTGTGTGTGTGTGTGTGTGTGTGTGTGTGTGTGTGTGTGTGTGTGTGTGTGTGTGTGTGTGTGTGTGTGCAAGTTAACCAAATCTCAAAAAGTGTACATCTCAACTACTTGGGCAGGAGCACAAAAGCACTGGTTGGACAGAGAGGGTGGTGGAGGTCATGGATTGGTCACTCAGCTGAGATCTCAACTCTATAGCTGTGCCAGTGGAAAGTCTTATTGGGGATCTGGAAAGAGTGAATTGTGCAGGTTATGGGTCACATTAAAGGTGGGAAAAGTTTTGCAATTATTTACTGTGGTCTCATTTTTCCATCACAGAAATCTGGCATTTTAACAGGGGTGTGTACACTTTTTATATCCACTGTATATGGGAAGAGACTAAACAAAAGATCATACAAAAACTGCAAAACTGGATAGTCTTGCTTATGGATAGCAAAACACAAGAAATAAAAGGTTTAGTCCCCTTAAAATTATACCTGACCAGTGTATAAAACTATCTGACAGAGGAGAAGTTGTGGAGTGCAATTAAGAGTTGAATGATTTTATTTGGGAGGGGAAGAGGCCAAGAGTGAAGTGGGAAAAGTTGATCCTCCCAACAGAACAAGGAGGTTAAGGATTACCTAATTTGAAGGAATAGTTTACAGCTGCACGGTTATAGCTGTTACACCTAACACAGAAAGGTGCAACTAAAAGTAGAAAAGGATGACAAAGAAGGGTGTGTGGGGGTAATTCAAGATAAGGAAATAAATGGGACTTTGGATGCAGATCCTTAAGGAGAACAGTAGTCAGAGAATATTATAAAGTAGCAGAAAATAGAACCAAGCTAAAATGGGAATGGAGATTCTGCCAAAAAGGATGAATGCAATTACGGGTACAGAGAACAGGCAAGAGGGGGGGCTGGAATTTAAAATAAGATGGCAGCAAAGGAATCAAATAATTAGAGAAGGAAAAGTAAAGGAATGGTAAGAAGCCAAGACATTTGGATTTCAAGCTACTGATTGCTTTCCCTATGGAGGGCAGATAGAGTATAGACACAGAAATACATAAGGAAATCTTAAATTAAATACCTGCATTGGTTGAGTTTTTAGCTGAATCTAGAACAGACACTGCTTTTAAAAAAGGGGGTAATTAGTAGGGCCTATAAAATATGGCAGACACCTACCGGAATCAATCAGAAGAGGTCATAAAAGATTGGGAAGAGACATTAGATATGCAATTAACAAAGAAACAATGGGAGAACTTGCACAGCTCTCCAATATGCTAGAAAATCTAGAATACTTAGGATTTTTGCCTGGAAGCATTTGCATAGACTCTTTTATACACCAAGCAGTCTCCAAAGAATTTTTCCTTGGGTAGAGCGCAACTGTTGGAGGTATGATGGGGAAGACAGAGGTAACTGGGAACATATGCTCTGGGCAGTATTGGGTTGGCATACTTTAAAAATTCCCTAAAGAGTACTCTTGTCAAGAAATACTAGGTGAGAAAATGAGTACAACTTGGGAAATTCCTTTTCTGTGCTGCGATACAGGATATGAATTGCCCAGATAGATTAAGGCAGTGTTAAGTTTAATTCTAGTGGTTGCCAAAAAGCAATTACTAGAAAATGGAAATCAAAATTTAAACCAACTTTACCTGAAGTAGTGACTACTGCAACAAACACAATAGAACAGGAAGAGGATCTTTAGAAAAAGATAGGATTAAATTAAATAGAAAAAAAATGGAAACTGTGGGAACAATATATGCAGAAAAATGTTTTCGAGGAGGAATGATGTTTAAGAGAAGGCAGGCACTGAATAATTTATGTAGTGCTGCTTAGATTATATGATACATAATAAATGTGAGGCACCACACATGTATCACATATATAATATATGTATTGTATATATAATGTTTGTAAATGTGAACTTGTTAATAGGGTTTGATTACTTTTATATAAATGTAAGGTTGTCAAGTCACAAGTCAAAGCCCAATTATAAAGCTTCTAAAGAACAGAAGTTTCAAAAAAATAGTAAGGTTAGAAGGCAGAGAATAGATAAAAATATAGGAGATTTTCTGCTGTACTACAGAAACTAAAAGAAAAATATTATATTAATTTTAAGAAAAAGGCAAATAAGCACCTGGACTGCTGTTCCATGGTGGGTTTGTTAAATGAAACTGAGCATTGTGAGAAAACATCCAAGATCTTTAATAGTAAAGATGCAATCATAACCAGCAGAAAGGGCTGATCCTCGCACAGCTGTAGAAAGTACAACTACTAAAACTGGAGACAGTGTTTGTGGAAAATATATTATTCACTGTGTATCAGACAGAAGAGATGCAAATTTATCCCAACAATCAGAGAATGTATAGACTCAGATGCAAGACTCAAGCTGCTGTATTCAGCTGTCTTCAGAATACAGTTTTCATTGGGGATCAAATACATTTTTGGATGCAGAAATGGCTAAGGACAAAACACTCTATCCAAAAAAGATTGTGTCAACAAGAAGAAAGGGACTCTGCTTCACATTCTTCTGACAACAATGCCCAGAGAGAGAATTTGCCAGTGAAACCTTTTCCATTGTAACAAAAGAAAACGCTTGAGAGACAGAAAAAAGCAAAGGAACTGACCAGAAGAATTAGGAGCACATTGGACTTGAACTAGAGGCTGGTGTTAGGGAGTCTATGGTTATTAGTCGAAAGATATACTTATCGAACAGCTATTCTTCAAACACTAAATTTCAAATATGCTTTTCATTGTATAGCCATATCATCGTAAATCACGTCATCGAATTGGCATAGTTGGCCAACACCAAGGAAGCAGCACGTAGTACGAGAATACCTCACAGTAAATGTGCTGCTATAATGAATGTACTTTTGCTGCGATACGTCAAGTATAAAATTTGTATTCAAATACTAAGTTGATGCACTACATTTAACTTGTTTTGCTGAACACAAGGACCCTGCTCATGTGGGAGGTTGCGCTCCCCGTATCCCCTGCTAATTATATACATCTATTCTGAGATCACACTAGAGTGGAGAAAGGACAAATTTTCACTATGCAATGTTTTGTTTCTATGGGAAAATTATGACATTTGCAGCCCCCCACAAGAGCAAGGTACTTGTGTTCAACAAAACAAGTTAAATGTGGTGCATCAACTTAGCATTTGAATGCATTACTTCATTTTATACTTAACACATTATGGCAAAAGTACATTAATTATAGCAGGACATTTACTGTAAGACATACACGTACTATGTGCTGCTTCCTTGCTGCTTGCCAACTATGCCGATTCAATGATGTGATTTATGATGATATGGCTACATGATGGAAAGCATGTCCGATGTAATAGCCGTTCAATAAGTACATTGTTCGCCTAATAACCAGAGATCTAGTGTTAGGTCAGGGAGATGATCAGGAATGCTACCAGCAACAATGAAATTAGTGAATAAATGAGAGACTATAAAGCATAACTATGCATAGAAATATACATGTGAAATACGCATTTGAAAGAAAGGGGAACTAAAAAAGTATATATTCCACTTTATAAAACTAATATGTAGAACAATAATGAAGGGAATGAAGTTAACAGTTTTTGTTCTTATCAATATTTGTATAAAGAATCCATGATGTAAACTGTAAGCTATATTGCAAAGCACTTTTACGTAATGTGCAGTCCGGGTTATTTTAAATGTGAGGTGGGGAAGTCTTATCAGTGATGGCTATGCATTATACATGTTAAAACAAGCAAGTACTTCTTGATTTGCAAAATGTACATGCTTCATACTGTAACATAAAACAGGGCTGGTCAGAAGCATGCTAAAGTTAATATAAGGTGATCTTGGAATGATGGGGTGGGGGCATAAATGTGTATTGATATATACAGAAAGTACTTTCCCCTATTTTACAAGAGTGGATGCCTAGATTAATGTCCTTAGCTTAAGCTGCAGATATTTTTTTTTTAAGTCAACAGGTTTGAAAATAAGACAGCATGATGAAAGGCATGAAAATGCTAGGTTTCTGCATCTGCAATGTTATTTTCTCCTCCAGCATTAGTAAATGCTCTCACTGGGTGACAAGTCTGCAGGAGCAGGCAGGTGGACAGGAGATGTCTGTACATTGCGATCTGAATGAAATTTCCATAGATTCTTTCATGCATTTGCAATGTTGTTAGTTTCTGATTTTTCTCATTGCTGACTGCTTTTACTTGGAGACAGCTGTCTGCAGGTGCAACGCAATTACTCTTGAGTTCTGAGTACTCTTTGCTGAGAAAAATTTAACATGACAAATACAAATAAAGCAACTGGACTGCTGTTCCATAGCAGATTTCTTAAATGAAATGGAGCGTTGTGAGAAAGCCTCAGAGATCCATAATAGTAAAGATACAATCATAACCAGCAGAAAAAGATGATCCTCACATAGCTGTAGCAGAAAGTAAAACTATTAAAAACTGGAGAATGAGTGAAATCACTAAAAAATAAAAGTTTCAAACTGTGGAAACTGAAAGAAAAATAGCAGCCTCTCCAGCAGTCTTAATATTTTAATGCATTTAATAAAACGGTGTACAATTTAGTTTATGTATTTAAAGGTCGTGTACTTTTTCATTGGACTAAAAGGTAGCGTTTTCTCAAAGAATGCAGGCTGAGAGGAACAGAGATAACAAAAGAGCAGACAGCAATCAAAGTTCCAAAGGAAAATGCTTCAGCAACAGAAAAAAATCCCTATAGCTGACTAGAAAAATCAGGAGTACATTGCATTTGAACCAGAGACCAGTGTTTGGAGGCCAAGAAAATGAGGAAAACCAGCAAGACTGTAAAATCAGGGAATAAATGGGAGAAGTGCAATGCATCACTCCCATTAGGAGTTCAGACCCTCCTCAGTCTCATCAGGCAAATAAGACAACTTGTCAAATTCTCTAAGGGCTTCTTAGAGAAAAACTTAACAAGTACACACACCCAAGGATACGCATAAGGCCTTTTACAGCTACGTACGTAGCCTAAAAGGTAGGCCCCAAGCATATGCAGAACTAGTGACCAACAATATCACACACAAACTGATCCCACAGAGATGGCAAACCTGCTAGCGGATAGGTTTAGTGAAAATTTCACTCCCTTATCCCCTCCAAACGTATCACAAACCTTCCCCCAACCCCCCCGCCCTACGTATCTAAACAGCAGGTCATCAAAGCCTTGTCCAAGGCAAAAAACATAGCCTCTATGGGACCAGATGGCATCCCAGGCTGCCTTCTAAAGAGGTTAAAACATGAACTAGCATCAACATTAAGTACCCTTTTCAATCACAGCCTAACCAGAGGCTTTGTTCCTGAGGAATGGAGAACAGCAACAGTTATTCCCCTCCACAAACATGGCCTAGCAACAAACCCATTAGCATGATGAGCCTTATGTGTAAAGCCATAGAACGTATCATTACGGACCTCATAAATAAAGACATAGGTGACCTCCAAACCCTGGATCCCACCCAAGTCGGCTTCATCAAGGGCAAATCCTGCCTATTAAATCTAGTGGATATATTCGAAAATGTGACCAGGGCCATTGAAGAGGGCAAATCTGTGCACACAGCATACCTCGATTTGTCAAAGGCTTTCAATACAATCCAACACTCGGGCATTACCAATAAAAATAGCAAAATGAATGTAAACCCCTTTGTTGTAAGATGGGTTGCCAACTGGCTCACAAACTGGACACACACACTATTAAAGTGGGTGACTCCATCAACCAGCAGGCCTGTCACAAACGGAGTGCCACAGGGGACAGAGGTAGGTCCCCTACTGTTTGGCATATACTTCTCAGAAATTCAGGTCAAAACTAAGGGGTTGTGGCTGAACAAGTTTGCAGACTGCAAACTGGGTACAATTAATGAATCTCTAAATGATGTCAGTATACTCCAGGATGGTCTTATGCAGACCAATGACTGGTGTCTTAGTCATGGTCTTAAAATGAATGCAAAGAAATGCATCACTCCCTTTGGCACAAACAATGTCCCTTCACACCATCAAATTAACAATACCCTAAGTGCCCACAAAGTGATAAGGGATCTGGGATCACAAGTTGACTGCGACCTTAACTTTGACTACTATGCATCTACTGTATTTATTTATTTTACATTTGTTAACTGGGGGTGTCTGACTGAGCTGAAAAGGCCCTTTTTCAGCAGTGGCCCGGGGAGAAAAGCTTCACAAAGAAAAATTACAGATACATTTAGTTATTTAGACATGATCAGTATACACACAAATTACAAAAGACATGTTTTTACAGTGGTATGCGGCACATCAACAGTTGCAGTTGAGAGAACAAACAAAAAAATATTAATTTAAAAATAAAGGTAATTAATAGATTTGTGGTGTACAGCTGAAATTTGGAACATAGGTAGAATACATACATAGTATACAGGTACAGTACATACATTGTGGATTAGCCAGTGTTTGTGTGTAAGATTGAAAACTATTATCAAGTACTCTAGATTTAGTATGTATACCTTATCCGCTTTCACTAGTCTGGGGAGCAATCATGGCACTGCCAACTTTGCTTGAGATGTTGCCTGATGAGGTCTTTAAAGGAGGCTTTGGATGATGTGTTTTGAATGCTAGCGGGGACAGAGTTCCATTTTTTAGCAAATTAACTACTACATAGCGCATCTCCAAAGCTATTGTAGCTGTTGGTGACTTCTAGTAGTAGTTTGCTTGACGATCTAAGAAGCCTTTTGGCTGAGTGATGATGTACTAGGTTTTTGAGGGCAGGACACTTACTGGGGAGGTAATAGATACAACGACAGAGTCAGAGCTGATTGTAGGTTAGGCGGTTGGGCAGTTCAAGCCAGTGGAGCTGTCTCAAAGCAGTACAGTGATGAGTTCTATATCAGCAATTTGCAGCAAAGTGGGCAATTCTGTTATAGCAAGCTTCCATTTTGCTTAGTTCAGTTTTGTTGAGATTAGTCAGAATGGGAGATGCATAGAGTAGGGTGAATAGAAGTTGGGAGCGAGCAATGGCTGATCTTGTGTTGTTGGTAAGAAATGGTTTGATACGGTAGAGTGATCCCAGTTTGGCATGTACTTTTTAACAGTTAAGTTGAAATTATTATCAAATTTTAGGTGGGAGTCTATGGTTATTCCCAATAGCTTAGCCTGTGCCACTGGAGTGATTGGAGTAGCATTTGTGGAGTAGACAGTGAATTGACTGTTATCAGTGTTTTTGTTAGAATTGATTATAATCATAAACTGAGTTTTCTTTGGATTAAGGATAAGTTGGGCTTTGGTAAGGTAGTTTTCAATGTCAGACAATGCTAGTTGAGGTGTTTGCAGGAGGGTTGGAATGTTTTGTGCAGCACAGATTAAGGTAGTGTCATCTGCATACTGAATGACAGATGCATGCTGTGTGGAGGTATGGAGGTCATTTGTGAAGACTGTGAATAGTAGTGGTCCTAAGATAGAACCCTGTTGGACTCCTATACTTATGGGCAGCTGAGGAGAGAGAGAATTTTACCATTTCACAGCTTGGTATCTGTCAGTTAAGTAGCTTTCGAACCAAGTAAGAGTGGAATTTGATAGATGATATTGGTTTAGTTTGTTTAGCAGGATTTGGTGCGAGACTGTGTCAAATGCTTTGGACATATCCAAAAAAAGAGTTGACATCTTTAGGCCTTCATTTTTGAGACAGTTTACTGTGTCTGTGAAGCAGAGGGGGCTGTAGTGGTACTATGGCCAGGTCTGAAACCATACTGAGTAGGTGACAGGATGTTGCTGTCTAGGAGATAGTTTAACATCTGGGTATGGATGCATTTTTCTAGAATTCTGACCGGGGGGGGGGGGGTAAAGCAATGGGTCTGTAGTTATTAAGTTCAGTGGAGGTCCCGCCTTTATGTATGGGTGTAACATAGGAAAATTCCAGAGTTTGGGCACATAGTTTTCAACAATTGATCTGTTTATGAGAGTGGAGACTGGGATAGCAATAGCATCTGCTGTGAGTTTAAAAAAATAGCTGGGGAGTAGATCGGCTGCTGTTGATGAGGTTTTTAGTTTGCAGAGCATGCTTTTGATTGAAGTGGTGGAAACTGTTTTGAGGGTAAAGCTTGTATTAGTGTTATTTGTGTTGGTGGGGATAGTAAGAAAGGAACTGTCCTGTGATACTAAGGATAGAATTGAGTCCACAAAGTGGGAGCTGAATTGTGTTTCGATGGGAACGTTAGTGTCAGGGGTGGGTGGTTTGGGGTAGCCTTTTAGGTGCATTTTAGCAGCTGGTTTACATTTTTCCAAAATTTTTGGGGGTTGTGTTGGTATTTAGTTTGTAATGTTGTGTAGTAGGATTTTTTTGTCCAGTCTAATGCATTTATTTGCACAGTTGCGCAGTTCTTGGTACTTAGTTAGGCTTTGTGTTTCTTTGTTTTTTTTTTATAGTAAAGCCAGGCAGTGTGTCTCTGGACTTGAGGATTTGTTTGGTTTCTTTACTGAGCCAGGGGTTTGTAGAGGTTCTAACCTTGATTTTGCGCAATGGAGCAACAGTGTCTAGGTGTTGTAGACATGTTTTATGAAATATGCTACAGCCTGGTCAAGTGGGAGGGTTTTTATGGGGGGGGGGGGTCCAGTCACAGTTACAGAGTAAAGTGTTGAGGACCTCAGGAGAGGATTTGTGTGTGTTTCTAGTGGATATATAGTTAGTGGTTTTGCATATGCTTGTTCTACTACGTATAAAGTATATTCTGTTGTGGTCACTTAAGGTGTCTGGGAGACTTGCCTGTGTGAGGGTACAATATGGGGTTGTTAGTTAAGACCCAGTCAAGGATGGATTCCCTTTTAGATTTTTTATCACATCTAGTTGGAATTTGGACCACCTGCTGGTAGCCATGGAGACTTATTAGATTACTTTGTGGTTCTGATATACAGGTGAACCAATCTAGGTAAAAGTCCCCCAGAATAAGTGTTTCTTGTGAGTATGTGGAAGAACACCAGGATAAGAAGTCTTCAAGGATAGCAAGTGTATTACCAGGTGGAATATAGATCACAATTGTGGTGATGACCTTTTTAGGGTGAAGTTGAAGTTGAGAGATAAGTATGTCCCAATTATTGGGGAGGGGTAGGAGTTTGGTAATTGACGGACAGTTAAGCTGGACTTGTACAGTAAGGCAGTTCTATCCCCTTTACGAAGTGGTCTGTCTTGTCTAATGATATTGTAGCCGGTAGGGAGAACTGAGTTAGCTATGTTTTTATTTAGCCAGGTTTCTGTTAAAGCAACTATGTCTGGGGAGTAGTGTGCTATTGTGGCCTGAAGTTCAGGTATTTTATTTTTGATACTTCTAATATTAATATTTAGCATTAAAATATGGTTGGTTTTGCTACTGTTGTTGATTTGCCCAGGGATGAAGATAGTGAGGGTGTTATGTTCTGACATTTGTTTTGGAGCAGTTTGTGTTGGACAGGATGGATTTGGGCCTGGGTTGGGGTGGATATCCCCACTTATGGTGAGCCTGGTGTTAAAATGGTGATACAGATGTTGGAGTTTGGTGAGGAGTGTGAGAAAGTATTGCATTTATTTGGAGTAGGAATGAGAGCATATGTGTTTAATTCTGAATTGGTCCATTATGTAGTTCTTGAACAATTGTGGGCAGATATTATAATGTGTGGTGTCTGTATATGAGAGTGCATAATGTAGTGTTGTGCTACTAAGTTTAGGGATATTGCTAGAGTGATAACTTGTGGTGTTGTAAAGAATTATGAGAGGACAGACTAGACTTAGTTGTGTGATAGTCATGGTTATAAAGTTTAAGTTGGTTCTAGGTGGGGGGTCTGAATAGGAATTACAGGGTTGTACTATATGTGGATGGGGAAGTAGTGTGGGTAATGCAAAAAAATGCCTAGTGGTTAAGAGTGATTGGGAGTACTTTGTGTGGAGCAAGTTGGTGTGTTATAATGTGATATGATTTGAGGAGCTGTGATTGGCGGAGGTGATGTGAGGTTGAGCTGTGTGTGTGGCTGTGATTACTATAAATGTAGAGGTAGCGGGGGTGGGAGGGAATAGGGGGCAGGGGAGCAGACAGAGCCCGAGCGTTAGTGAGGGGGAATGAAGCAGGGCAGAGCCCACCAAGACAAGAGAAAAAAGTAAGTATTACTTTATAAATCTGAACACTTTAAACAAATTCCTGAGGTCTAATGGCTTACCAGCAAGCAGAATGTAATTGCTGAAGAGCACTTGTGTCCTGGTGGGAGACTATAAATTTAAAGATGGCTCCATGCTAAGCAGGATTCTAATATAGACTTAGTATTGGGGGAGGGAGACAGCACAAGGGATGTAAACCAGGTGGAATGCAAAGAAACCAGAGAGGCAATCAGTGGAAATCAAGAGGGGTAAGTAATAATTCAAACTACTTGTAAAGTGAAGGAGAGAAGAGACAGCAAAGTTTATTAAGGTTGGGAGTGCGTCTTCACATTGACTTGCTGATTAGTAACCAGTTTGTGCACAGATTAGAGTAGGGAGATACATTAGCAATGAAGGGGAATGTATAGAGATGCAAACAAACAGGTGTGCCTCCAAGTGATACAAACTAAGGCAGAAAGCACTGAGAGGGTTGCTTGATGGTTAATTTAGTCACAGGGATCTGAATTAAATGTTTACTGTCTATTGGACAGTTAGGATTACTATACTAGCTGGTGGGGGGGGGGGGGGGGACACAAGACCACAACAGTCAGTTTTATTTGCACGCTGAGGACTGCTAAGAAATACTGCTAATGTAATAGCTTCACTCTCATAAAACATACAAGTAGAATGCCTGGGGGGACTGACCTTGCTCTTGAGGCTCAAAATGTATATCCTTGTTTAGTTTGCAGTACTGATTCCTTCTTGCACTGTATGGGTGGAGTGGTAGCCGCAGACTGCAGATTTGCTCGAGTGTGCTCCTGCTTTTGAGGCTCAAAATGTATATCCTTGTTTAGTTTGCAGTACTGATTCCTTTTTATACTGTATGGGTGGAATGGTTGCTGCAGACTGCATATTTTATTGAGTGTGCTCCTGCTCTTGAAGCTCAAAATGTATATCCTTGTTTAGTTTGCAGTACTGATTCCTTCTTACACTGTATGGGTGGAGGTACTGTAGTAAGGAAGGCTTTCTCTGTAGCACACTTGATTAGTAAAGGTATTGCCTCGAGAGCAAGAGAGGTTATAACCCCTCTTACTCATCACAGATGAGGCCCATAACTAAGTATAAATCCCATTCGGCATGTACCGTACAAAGCAACTGCAGCAATTGGACAGACATCAGAGGTTTCTAACAAAGAAGATCAAGGGACTGCAGGACATGCTTATACAGATGGACTAAAGTCCCTGTCACTATACTCTGCATCGTATAGACTTCTTAGGGGAGACTTATGCCTGGCTTACAGAGCAAACTCGGACCCAAACCTAATGAACTTGCTGCATATCTGCAAATCAAATGGGACTATGGCTACCCATTCCAGGGACCTAAATATGGCCTATGATTTAAATAGGATATGCTGGAAGGACAGATTTGTCTCCCAGTGACTGCCACGTCTTTGGAATAAGCTCCCAATTCATGGGAAACAGAGCACCTCTGTGACACTGTTCAAGAAGAATCTGAACGACTGGATGGGGCACTGTAAATTCTTACCAGAGATGGTGCCTACAACCCCCCTGGACATGGGCAGTCATTACTAAATGCAATCTTGGGTACTGACCAGCATTTCTGTGATATTACATTGGGATGAAATGGCTAGGTGTGAAATGACCTTTGGGTGGATAGCCTAGTAATCTCCTATGATCCTACGAGAAAGTACAGTTTGTGCACCATAACAATAGATGTCCTACTTCTTACTGTTGCAGTATTCTTTATACCTGGGATATCCTGTCAAGGATTGCCGAATGTCCAGTCAGCATACAAAAATCTTTACAACGTCCTGGCGTCACACATCAGACTTGTGTCCTACATGCAAGGTGTAAAGTTCATATGTGATGTACAGATGCCTAATTCTCAGAACTGAAGTGCTGCAGGAGAACCAGAACAACCGCAGACCAACAACAACATGCCTATCCAGGAAGGGAAACAGAAGGAGATAAGGATGAAAGTATAACCCCCTTGGCCAGCAGTAGGGCAACAGAAAACGAAAAAGGAGGCAGGAGGTAAAGACCAAATACTGCAACAGTGAGAGACAGGACAGCTACTGCTATGACAAGATCTCTCACAACTGTACTATGTCCTTTCTCATCACTGTTGCAATATTCTTTACACCTTGAAGTGTACAAAAGCTACTGGAAGGTATGGGGGGAGGAAGGCAGAGAAGAGCCCTCCACAAATCCACAAAAGCACTAGAAAATCATGCTGTGGTCCTGGAAATGGGATCCAACTTAATAATGCTTACAAAAATTTGGACAGAACATCAAGTAGCAGCTTGCAAGATGGGTCTAGTATCCAGACCCTTGAAAAAAGCACCAGAAAAGCCTACTGTCATGGTAGAACAAGCAGAACAGAACAGGAAAGTTGTTTTCCACGAAAGGTATAACAAAATGTATGGGCCTTAGAGATCCAGAAGGAGATGGCTTGCTTCGACACTGTCAAACTCAATTTCCTGGCATGAAAGGAAACAAAAGATTGAACATGTTTTCTAATGCATTTTATCTTATCCAAGCAATACCTGAGCTGCCTATGTACATGCATGGTGTGTAGTACCTTCTCATTAACAGGTTGTAGAGAAGAAAAAAAGGAGGGAACATAGACTAATTCAAGGACAAAGCCTTAACCACCTTGGGCATAAAAGGATGATTATTAGTATGAAGAGACACCCTGTCCTATATCATTAACCACCTTGGGCATAAAAGAAGGATTAGAATGAAGAGGCATCTTGCCCTTGTGAAAAACCAAAACAAGAAGGAACCATCATAATAGATTGGAGTTCAGAAACTCTACTAGCAGAAGTAATAGCCATTTAGCCACACAGGATTTTCTAGTACTGGGATTTCTGGTCTCCTGCAAAACCCAAAGCTCTCCTCGAAAAATTGGTGCCTAAAAGGAATCAAATCCCTACAACCCGAAGTGTCAGCTGAAGTGTGGACAAGTGAGATGAATGAGAGACCCCTTTGCCTTGTGTGAGAAGATTCATCCTGTGAGGTAACTTTTGATGACTGCTCCTGGCCAGGAGAAAAACAGGGGAAGGAACCAGTACCATCTGGCCAAAAGAGAGGCACCAGCAAAATCTGGGGTGTTTTTTTTTCCACATAACCTTGTAAAAGACCCTAGGAAGCAGAGGAAGACAAAGATAGGCATAAAGGAACACTCCTTCCAAAAAAAGACATGACGTCCACTTTCCAAGCCAGTGGACTTGTAACTAAGAAACAGCTGCCTGTTCAGAGCGAAGGTAAAAAGATCTACTTGAGAAGTACCCCACCAATGTACAATGCCCAGAAACACCTCATGCAAAGCATCCATTAAGAAGGATATGTTTAGACGAACTCAGAGTCTGCCGCTAGATTGTGCTCTGAAGTGATGTAAACCACCTGAAAAATCAAGTGATGGCTGGTTGCAAAATCCAAAACTTTAAGAGCCAGGTTGCAAAGATGATAAAGACTTTGTGCCCCTCTCCCTGTTAATGTACCAAATGATGGTGGTATTGTCTGTAAAAGCCTTTAGAGGACATAGTTTCATAGTTTCATAGTATAGTACTACGCTATCTGCCCTGGGGCATTTGTAAGCCTAGCCATAGTGATGTGGCTTTTGCCACCCCATGAAATGGTACAAAAATGTACAGAATAAATCTAGAATACTGTGCCTCTGTCTAGTAGTGACACAATGAAGGTCCCCTTATATAACAGAATTAGTTTACTGTGCCCCTGTCTAGCAGTGACACAGATGTGACCCCTGGGGTAAACTTACGATCTCCCATCCACTCATCAAGATTTCTCTTGAAGAGAGTCAGTGAGGGCTCTGCCTAATCTGAACTGGGATCCTGTTCCAAAGCATGGGAAGCCTCTGGGTTATGAATCTATCCCTCCAGCATGTCCTATTCATACTTGTGCCAAGGTTTAAGTCTTTAGCTCTCGTGGTCCTGATGGATTTGGATTTTTTGAGGTGGAGCATGTCCATCAGATCCTGATTGGACATGGCCTTGTATGTCAGGCAGAGATCACCTCTGAGCAGGCGGTATGCTACTGAATAGAGCTGAAGTTTCATTCGTCTGGCAGAATAAGACATATGTTGGAGACCCTTGATCCTCTTAGTGAGGTACTTTTGTGGTCTCTCCAGCTGTTGCAAATGTCGGGTGAGGTACATACCAAATGGGGCATTGTACTCAATCATGGGTCTGATGAGGGAAGAATACAGGGGTACAATGACATCCTTGGATCTGGATGTGAATCCCTTCATGATGAGGTGTGCAAGGTAGAACGTTTTTCTAACCACTTTGGCAACGTGGGTGTCAAATGAGAGGTCGCTGTCTACTTGGGTCCCTAGGTCTCTGATTACTTTTTCCGTACTCAGTGGGTTGCTGTCTATGTGATAATTTGTGGGTACTTTGTTTTTTCCAAAAAGGATGACTATACATTTTTTGGCATTTAGTTTAAGGCCGTGACTACGGCACCAGTTGTCCGTTTCAGTGAGGCCTTTTTGTAGGATGTGTGTGTCTGCTGGTGTATCGACTATGGCGCCTAGTTTGCAGTCATCTGCGAACTTTGTCAGCCACAGCCCTCCCATGTTTGCTTTAACATCTGAGAAATAAATGCCGAACAAGAGGGGTCCCAGGACAAATCCCTGTGGGACACCACTTGTGACTGGCTTTGAGTCTGACATTGCTCCAGCGATTTTAACTTTATGGGTTCTGTCCTTTAGCCAGTTTGCAACCCATCTAGTGACATAAGGGTTTACTTTTAAGCTGTTTAGCTTATCTATGATGCCTGAGTGGGGTATTGTGTCGAAGGCCTTAGCCAAGTCCAGGTATGCTGTATGGACTGCTTTGCCCTCATCAATGGCTCTAGTGACTGTTTCGAAAAGTCAACCAGGTTTAAAAGGCAGGATCTGCCCTTTACAAAGCTGAACTGGGTGGGGTCAAGTGTCTGTAGGTCCCCTATGTCTCTGTTTATGAGTTCCATAATGATTCTTTCCATAGCTTTGCAGACCAGGCTAGTTAAGCTTATGGGGCGGTAGTTTCCAGGGTCTGTAGAGGCACCCCCCCTTGTGGAGTGGGACCACTGTTGCTGTACGCCAGTCTTCAGATACATATCCCGAAGTAAGGCTAAGGTTAAATAGCATTTTTATGTGTGGGTTTAGCTCCTCTTGGAGTTCATGTAACACGCACCCCGGGATACCATCAGGTCCCATTGATGCTGTGTTTTTGCTTTGTTTAGGCGGTTCTCACTTGGACATCTGAGATGACAGGAGATTACATTCAGCTGGGATAAGTATTTCTTCTTTTGGGGGTGAAGGAGGGGAGAAATTTGCACTGAACCTGTCAGCCAGAATGTTAGCAATATCTGTGGGTTCAGTGTATTTTTTGTTGTTGTGAATCAACTCTGAGCATATCTGAGGGTTTCCGCCCAGGTTTCTAACATAGCTGAAGAAGGCTTTGTGGTTATCTTTAGTGTCCTTAGCGATTTTTCTCTCAAAGTTTGCCTTGGATGTTTTTATGAGAGAACGTAGTTTTCTGCTAATGTTGATCAGAGATGTCTTCTCTTCATGGGATTTCGCTCTGACGTGCAGTAGCTTCCTTCTTTTGTTATACAATTTGTTTATGGCTGAGGTCCACCAGACAGGACGCTTACATTTGGAGAGGGACTTGGATTTGTTTGGGATTGCATGATCCATGCATTCTTGGAGATGTCCATAGAAAGCATTTGTGAAGGATTCGGCATTGTGGGATGTGGTATCCACTGGCACAGTGGGCTTAAAGGATACCATCTCAGTCTTAAGAAGAGGGAAGTCTGCTTTTGAGAAGTTTTTCACTGTGGTCTTTTGTGCTGGGGGTGGAGGTGGGATATGTATATCCAGGGTGATTAGTTTGTGGTCAGATCTCACTAGTGAGGGGTATACTTCCGGTGTGGAGCATTTTGGCCTGAAAGGCCTGAAGAGCTAGGATTAGAGGTCTCATTTCTTTGATACTGCTGTGTTTTGACATCTGCTGATGGGACCAAAGACTGTGGAACTTTCAGACTGTTGCAGGAAGCTTCCCAACCTTGATAGGGAATGTGTACAGCTCTTGAGTAGAAAGAAGAACCTGAAAAAGGCAGACCTGGATTTGTGCAGATCTGCTGAATCCATCCGTGGAACTCAAGTTTTTATTTATTTATTTTTTTAAACACGATTATGACGTATGACATAGGAAGTCATATATTTATATAAATTAAAACAAACCATTTAAACAATTTTCATTGCAAACATTACAGATCGCAAACCATAGTGACATAATTATAGTTGCAAATATTACACATCACTTATAATCTATCCAATCATTGTCAAACATTACACAGCTCATTCAAATCCTGCATTCTTTTAAACCTCATTCCTCCTCAGCATGTCTTGTTCCCACAATTCCCATATTTTTCTACGTAATTTACTCTAATCCTTTTCTAAAGATCCTAATTCCAGTTGTTTTACCTATGTTACTATATTCACTTCCAGTAATTGCTTTTTTGTAGCCACCATAATTATACTCAGCAAGGCTCTACCACGTCTAGGCAATTCCAATTCTGTATCATAGCTAAAAATTTCTTAGTTACACCAATGTGCTCACCCAGTATCTCTGACAGCACAGTCTGCGGGGAATCTTTAAAGTCTGCCAACTCGGTACATTCACAGAAAATATCTTCCCAATTACCTCTCTCTCTCCACCATCACACCTCCAACATTTGCTACTTACCTGAGGCAAAATTCTTTGGCATCTACTTAGGGTATAAAAATACATATGTAAACACTTCCAAGCAAAGATACTAAATCTTCTAGACTTTACTGCATATTTGGGAGATATACATATATCCCACAATGGTTTCTTTGTGAATTGCTTATCCAGACTCTCTTCCCAGTCCTTTCTAACCTCCTCTGATTGATTCTTATAGTTATCATGCAATATTTTATATGGTCTAATTATTCCTTTTTTAAAAGCAGCTTCTGTTCTAGATTCTACTAAAAACTCTACCAGTGCTGGTCATTCACTTAGGAGCCCCCTATTTCTTTCTCTTTGCCTATACTCAGATATCAATCATTGATAGGGAAGGGAATCCGCTAGCCCGCAGTCCAAATAAATTCTTGGCCTCCTCCCATTCTATTACTTTTCCCTCTCTAATTATGTGCTCCCAATACCTTGGTTCTTTTGCCAGTTTTCTCCAATAAATTCCACCCCCTCTTGACTATTATCCATATCCCTAATTGCAGTCATCCCTAATAGCAGAATTGCCTTTCTCCATTCCCGTGCTCCATTCCCGTGTTGGCGTAATTCTTACAATACTTTCTGCTACTTTATGAATATAACATTCTATATGGTTATTGTTATTCTCCTTGAGGATCTGCAACGAAAATCCCAGTCTCTCCTTGTTTCTTGAACTCCCCCTCCCCATTTCACCATTATCCCTTTCCACTTTGAATTACAGGCTTATGCTATGTATATGAGCCTTAACTGTGTAGTTTTGAAATACCCCTTCGAATTGGTGATCCCAAACCACATTATTCTACTGGAAGAATCATCTTATCCTACTTGACTCTTGCCATCGTCCCCTCCCAGATAAACTCCTTCAGCTCTTTATTAATTGCTATCCACAGCTCCTACAGTGGATAAAAATATGCTTCACCTGTGTATAAAACTAAATGGACCAAAACATTTAACTGCTGTATCTTGCTATCCATAACCATACACCAGCGAATGCAATTTCTTACTTTTTGTATCATCTTTTGTTTAGTCTCTTCCCACATATCCTTAGACGCCACAAAACAATCCTTTTTAATCCATACTCTTAAGTACTTAATTTTATCATGTCCCCATAAATATGTATACTGCTGAACCAATTTGTGTGTGGGTGCATAATGTACAGCTATTGTCTGTTTTAAATTCACTAATGTTGTATCCTGAAACAATTTGAAAAGCCTCAAATTGTTCCATTACACTGAAATGTCCTTTTTTGATTTTACCAGGTATATAATAATATAATCTGCAAATAGAGCCAGATTTTCTTGACTACTTTACCAAATTATACCCTTGAATTTCTGAGTCCCTTATTTTCTTTGCCAATGGTTCTTAATATAATGCAAATAGCAAAAAGGAAATATGAAATTAAAGTTTAAGATAGGGTAAAAGAGGGATTAGAAACTCCAGAAAATAGCAGTGTTGGAGCCAAAATGTCTTGAGATACCAATGGAATTTCATTATGTGGAGGTTGGCAAAAGGAACCATTGGAATGGGGATTCCTGTGAAACCCTGAGCACAGACAAAATTTCTTTGCAGGAAGAACTGGAAGAGGAAGAGGAAACTGGAATTAAGCAGTCAAAAGTCAGGACACTGGTAGGCAGAAGAGAAGCCAACATTGGAATGGTATGAATCCTGCAACCCAAAAACATGTGGCCTTGAGAGGGAGTCTTTTTGAGATTGACAGTGAATGCCACACTGCTCAGAAGCATAATGAAGTGCAGATTCAGAATCAGGAACTGATGATAGGGAGCATGAATCAGAAGGTTGTCCAGATAAGGGAATATTTGGATTCCCTAAGTCTGCAGAAGTTACCAGAGGGGCCAGACATTTGGTAAATTTCCTTGGAGCTATTGAAAGAACAAAAAGGCAAAGCAGAGAACCGATCATGAGAGTAACAAAAAAACAAAAAAAATTCTGAAGAGAAGGTGAGTAGGAATATGGAGATAAGTGTCTTTCAAATTCTAAACCAGAAAAGCCTGGGAGAGGGAAAAGAGTCTGAAGAGAAATCCTGAAGGAAGGAACCTTGAGAAAGGTGTTGAGGTAGGACAGGTCTAGAATGGGCCTCCATGCCTTCTTCTTGGGAACCAGAAACATTTTGGAATAAAAACCTGTACATTGCTAAGGCAAGGGAACAGGTTGTAGGGCTCCCTGTTCCACAAGATCCCAGAGGAAAATGAGGAAGCCGGCAAGGAGGAGATTGAGAAAGACCAGAAAGTGGAGGAAGGGACTTCCAAGCCATGAAATAATAGTGTTGGATGACAGAGAGAACCCGGGTCTCTGATCTGTTACCAAACAATAAGGAAAGGGTTAGCCTGAGGAAGAGAGGAATCTGGCCAAGAGAAGGGAGATGCTGAATGTCTGACAAAAGCAGATTTATCAGAAAAAAAAAAAAACGTTTTTTGGCCTCTAGAACTCTGGGTTATTCTGGGAAAATCCCCCAAAAGTCTCTTACCTCTAGCAGGTTGTCTAGGCTGCCTACAGACAAAATAAGACTTGGAAGATTAGCCTCTTTGGAGCTTAGCTAAAGGAGAAACAAAAATGGTTTTTGGTCCAGCATATCGGTGCCATTATCCTGCAGGGTTTTAAACAATTCTGCAGCAGCAATGCTAAAAAGATTCTGGCTTGCCAAAAAGATTCTGGCTAAGGAATAATCTAAAAGTTTGGTCTTAATGTCCTCAGGCAAACCCTGCAGGCACAACCAGAAATATATCCTCATCATACCTCTTGACCTCTTAGAGCACGAAATCTGGACAGAGCCACAAATAATGGGGGGGGGGGGGGAGACAAAGGCTCAAAAATATGGACAATTTTAAAATATTGCTCTTACAAATTTAGAAAGTTAATAGAATAACAGGTGTTACATTACATGAATTTTCTGAAGGGTATGAAGTCTGAAACTCAAATGTCTGCCATTATTTTCTGACTTCAGCCCTCATTGATTTTTTGGTGAATTGCCAGAAAAATACAATTTTATGAGAAGCAGACCACAAATATGAGGCAAAAATCTGGAGATTTTGCGAAAATGCGACAGTTGAGAGGTATGCATCCTTTATAAAAGATTTGTTGGTGACGTTTCTTTTATGGGATGAGATGTACAGCATTTATGACTTTATTGGTTATTTAAATTCTAGTGCAGAATTTCTGAAGTTTACAGCCAATTTCTCTCTTTCCAATATATAATTTTTAGAGGTTACTATTTTGAGAGACCCAAATGGCAACTTTTACACTAAAATATTTAAAAAACCATGTTGGAAGAATAATAAGCTACATTGCTGTAGTATGCACCCTCATTTTGTGTTTAAGAGTTAAATGAAGAGACAGTTCCTGAGAGTTTTTAAGACTACATAAAAACCTGAGGGAACTGGATAAGGCATTTGAAACATTAACTCATTCACTCCAATGGCGTTCAGGAAGTTTGCACTGTAACTTCCAATGGGCAGAGTCCAAGTCTTTTGACAGAATCAACTTATGTCTTCACATTACAAACAGATATTCGTAACTCTGGAAGCATAGTGGTTATGAAAGTAGTATAAATGGCAAACTGTACAGTACAAACTATTTTTATAGTGGTAGAATTCTTTAGGTTCTGGGTCATAAACCAAATTTTACAAGTTGCAGTAAACACAGTAAACAATAACTATTAACATTTGTAATATTTTCTATACAACTTACTATATCTCAGAAACCACTCAAAGTACATACACACTATCAACAGCATTTTATTCATCTAGCTGAGAGCTTTCATATGAGGCTAAGGAGTTTGGTCTGTGTAACTTGGTTGTTGAGATATTTAGAAAAAATGTGAAAATTATATCTATACAAATTAATATCATAAAAACAACAGTTAATATCTATTTACCTGCACTAGACAGAGTTCAAATATTAATGTAATTGAGTTTGCCACTGTGTAAGCTTTAAGACAAAATCTTTGAAAACCTTGTACATAGCATGGTTTTGGAATTATTGAGGCAAATATGAACACACAATATTTAACGCCTAGAGGAGTCAGTACAAGTTAACTGCAGATGTACCTGGAGACATCATTCAGATGTAATGAGTTAACTATGGAATTTATAGAAAGGGGGTATGGAAAGGAGGAGGTTATGGAAGTGCTATCCCAAGTTAGAGAACTGACAGACAGTACAGGGAGACCATTTTATCCTGAAAATGGGAATAGTAGAGAAGGGTATAAAAATGATGTGAATGAAAAACTGAGGTTCTCTCTAACTTATGCAAGTAATATTAGTTTTGTATGTGAAATTAAACGTAAATGGCAAGTTTTGTTAGCAGATGAAAAAATAAAGAATATTGTTGGATTAACACCATCTTTCACATTTAGAAATGCCCCATCATTAAAACAAAGGTTATACTACATTAAAAACACAAAAAGGTTAAGCTATCAGATAGAACAGGGACTTCTCCCTGTCATTCATGTAAGGCATGCCCTTTTATTTGAAAGAAAAAAATGTTTTGTCCATCCTACTACAGGAGCTAGGTTTGAATTTGATTTCTATGCACATTGCCCTAGTATAAGCTTAGTTTATTTAGCAACCTGCAGAAAATGCCCCTATGTATATGTTGGCATGAGTAGTAGAAAACTGAAGGACAGGGTGCTTGAGCATGTAGGTGATACAAGGAGGGATGTTTCTATGAATGCGTTAAACATATAAAATCTAAAGAAGGTCATTCCTTTGAAGTCATGCTAAGTCTTTTGTCTGAAAATATTAGGGGGGGGGAGCATGCTTAATAGGCTAGAGACTGAGGAATTAAAATGGATTTTAATGCTACAGGCAGATAAAGGCTTTGGATTAAATTATAGTGTTTCTTTAAAACCTTTGTAAAAAACTAGGAGGGTACCTCATTAATTGATTTGCCTTTGGGTCTTCTAAACTAAATGGATATTCTTACAGGATGAGTGAATAACTGGTTTATATTGAATGTTTACTTAAAGACAATGGGGTTTATGTTTATTTTACCTGTAATTAAATTGTTTTAACTACAGCCTTGGTGGTCGTATTTTTTTTCTTCAATTACTGCTTTTGGAAGAAGGCTGAAAGCTTTTTGGTGGTGCATATTTGGGAACAGGTATTCTCCTCTTGACAGAACCTGCTCTGGAGAAAGCAATGATGTATCATAGCTGCATTTAATGGAATGGTGCGCTACCTGAGAGGCAGAACTCAGTAATGAGAGAGGTCAACTTACAGTTCGAATCAGTCATGTTATTCAAAATCCCCACTAGCTGGGATAGAAAAGACTGGACACGTCTAGTTATGTGGGCGTGCTAATTAATGGCTTTAAAAGCCAAAGTAGCAGAAGTATACACGTTTTTCTCATCTCTCCATAATACAAGCTGCCCTTGTTAGAAGGCAGAAGCTATGAAGAGGGAAATTGATTGGACATCTTGTTTGTGGACATGGAAACAGCAGGATCACATGGTGGACTTTTACATAAATATTTATCATCCTACGGTACCTTATAACATCATTCTGCCTTCTCATGGGCCAGATGTTGGGAGTCAGGAGCCTGAGAAGTTGCTGTATGCAGGTCCAACAGGGCAGCTAAGACTAGGAGGCCTGCAAAAGGTCTGGGTGAGTCCATTTACAAGAGTTCATAATACCTAGTTTGAGCCAACGACATTTGGGAACAATCTCACTTAAAAGTATTCCGTCATATGGGCCACTGTATCTCCAAAGGATAATTCCTCAAAAGGAAAATCAGTGGACCAAGCATCCTCTTCGGTTAACCCCTTAGACAAAGGGAGGTGTATTTATGAGGACCATGCTAAGGATTCCTCAGAGTCCAACTCCTCATCAGAAGAATCAGAATCCTTAGGTCTCTCAGATTGGGTGGATGACCAAGGAGCAGCAGCAGAAGGGACATACAATCCCCGTGGGGATTTTGGAGTCATGAGGGTGTTAAAAGCCCTTGAATAAAGCCCTACCACTCTTTGTGAGGATCCTTAGCTACAGCAGCTACATGTTTTGTTTTTAGTTTCTTTTTTAAAGGAAAATTTACTTTAATAAATCTAGGAGGCTCAGAGCCCAGCCTGAATTCAATGAGGGTAAGAAGCACATCTTTCCTAACTAAAAATTGGGGAATCTCCCTAAGCCCTTCAGGTATAATCAGCTGTGATTCATTGATCTACACCTGTACCACACATATGCACAGCCTCAGTGTACATGTGTGTAGTCAGATCTGTGTCGGCCTCTAACGAGGTTGTGGTAGGGGGAACTGGCATCAGTACCAGTGGGTTCTCAAGTTCTTCATACAAACCAAGGCAGATGTCTGGTGGAGGCTGGACAGCAACATATTCAGTACAAGCTCTTTTAGCTTTCTTCTTAACAGGCAGACAAACTTTGGGGTAGGCGGATGTATTTCACCATGGTACCCTGGATTAATAACTTCAGAAACTGGTTTTCCAGACAAATAGAAAGGAAAGACAAATGGCTGTGAAATGTCTTCGGGACAAATGCCTGATGGATATCATACTGAGTACGTCTGTGCATAGCATCCAAACAAAAAATACACTTCTTGTGTCTGTCTTTATGGGAAATCTGCCTCCCAAACTCACTTCCCCTTCCTGGATTACATGAAAACGTACTACAAGGAGGAAAAAAAGAAAGGAAGCAACCTCACCTGGGCACTTACCTGTAACAGGCTTGGTAGAAGAACCAGCTTAGTGAATGGAGTACAGACTGACTACAGAAGTTGCATTCACACTGGCAGCAAGGAAGCTCTGAGAATTAGGTGTCTGTCACATTATGCACTTTACATCTTTCGTGTAGGACCCAAGTCTGATGTAAGGTGCCAGGAAGGTATAAAGGCTTTGGTATGCTGGACAGACTTTAGGCTATCCATGGCAAGCTATCCTATCCATGGCAAGCTATCCCAAATATAAAGAAGACTGTGTATAAAGAATTATACAAAAGTGATAAAGGAGGACATCTGTAGCTCTTCAAGAGGTGTCTGAAAAAGACTTAAAATTTCCTGACTGTGTTAAACTGTTGGAAGGACTCTAAAGCACAGTCTATACTGTCATTAATGTTTAGAAGGACAATGGAAGGACTGAAGAAGTAACAGTATGTAACATTTTTTTTTCCTGTCCACATTAACAGTTGCATACTAAATTTCCTGACGTAAACTGCATGGTTTAATGTCACTTGATAGAACTGCAATTGACTGGAACTCATATGATTGAAACAATTTAACTGAAAACCATTTGACTGACATCTCATTTCACCGAATCACAAATGATCAAAAAGTGTAGGACTGTACAGACAAGTACATAATGATGTCATTTCTGAGGATATGGGTTGCTAGGGAAGTGAGTCAAAGACTGTGTAGATTTGGAAAAGTGCCCCATCATGTCACACCTCCAAATTTATAGATGTTTGTGTGCCAACACTAATTAATTTTGTGATTTACACGCACGTGTGTGTGTGTGTGTGTGTGTGTGTGTGTGTGTGTGTGTGTGTGTGTGTGTGTGTGTGTGTGTGTGTGTGTGTTTGAGAGGTGCAGAGGGAGTTGGCCACTGTATTTTGTTAAAAATGTTTTTTTCTATGATTTGTATTTTAGGAAGTTTTAGTCAAATGAGTTTTCATTCAAACTTTTAACCATCGTAGTTTATCAACTGCAGTTCTGATGATAAACCAAACTACATGTTATATTTCTAAAGCGGTTTCTTGTACGGAATGCAGAACTATTTTAAAAGTAAGGTAAGAGATTATCAGTAACTGATGTTTATGCTAGTTTGTATTAACTGTACTGTATCCAGGGCTTTACACTATAACAAGAAAGAAAAGACTGACCTGTGGGTGGACCATCAATCATCAATTTACACCAACTGCTACTATCTAAAGGGGTAAGTTTCATTTTAAAATGTACACAGTTTTGTTTGTTTGTTACAAATTTAAAGAAGATGGGAGTTCTGAAAAATCTTCTTTTTCTCTCTCTGTGTTTTCACTGAAGCATAAAGTCTTGAAATGTGACAATTTCAAATGGAGATGAGAATAAACAATTGCATAAGAAATCAGCCTGCCAAATATCAGTGTGTGCATAAAAGCCAAAAGCTGGAAATAAACATTAAAAAGAACTTGAGTATAGGGTGCAAATAGCAATAATACAAGAGAGACACTTGGAAAGAAATGAACAAGTAAATTTCAGAAAGAAAGGATTTCAGGGAGGACATTCAAAAGAACTCAAGGGACAAAGGGAAAGGGACATAATAATCTTGACTGCTAGAAGGGCTCCAATAGTGACAGTAGAGGATGAAAAGACAATGACAGTAGATTTGTGGTAGTAAGGGATTACAGGCAGAGAAGGAGGAATATACTTGCATGTATTTATCTCTCATCAAAAACTCATATTATGGAGCTTAATAAAATGTTGTGGGAAATAACCTTCAGCAGAGATCATTATTTACAGGTTGGAAATGGAACTCGACTTGCAACAGTGAGAATGTACTGGAAGGAAAATGTCACAAAACAGGGTAGATTTCTGAAGAAATATATGAGAATGTTTGATATGGAAAATATGAATTCAGTAATAAGAACTCAGGACAGAATTCCTTTAATCCCCAAGGTACAACTGGGCTAGACTGGAGAGAGAATATATTTCACAAACATATGTGTATTAAATTGAAAGCTTTCATCTACATCTAACAGCGATTTTTAACAATGCATGATCTGAAACAGACAAAGATGCCTGTTAATGAAGGAAACACGAGACAATGGTGATTTCAAACTTATCTCTTAAAAAGAGTGGAAAATAATGGGTAGTAGGAATGATATGAGTTATTTAAGAAGACAGAAATTAGTCATTCACTTACTCATTTTTTTCATATTTGTGTTCATATTTTCATAACTGAGAGCACTACATGCTATTAAGGGGTATGGTGATATGTCATGGTGTGAGATGGGGAAATTCACAGTCAATGTCCATTTATATCATACTATACCGCATATATTGCTAGCTGCTTTTCAGTAATTACAAAAATAAATATTTCCATATGTAATTAATATGTCAAAAAACAAGTGACTTCAAAATGTTGCATGACATCAGGTGAAACCTTACATGTTGTTGAAAAAAACTACCTGAAATTTGCACTGCAAGTTACACATCTTAAGATATATTTAGTGTTATTTTTATTGCTAATTATACAATTAAGCACTTGTTTTCAGATTTCTGTAAATATCTAACATGCACTCAGAGAAGAATTTCTTTCTGTCATGTGAAAGCTTATGTCTGGTTAACAAAATGTTCTAACAATATGTGTCTAGGTTGTACAGTTTCAAAAATATGAAAATTTATGAACTTTTAGCAAAAAATATAATTTGGGGCTTGTGTACATTATAATACATTACAGTATTTATGGAAAGACTTAGAAGTCACTGAGTATTATCACTGTAAGGAATACTTCTTACTGATAGCATTGCTATTTGAGCAGTTTTAATAACTTACTGTACACAAAATATTTACATTGATCAGCCTAGTGCTTTTAAATTTGTTTTTCAGAAAATGCCCAGGAATGCAAGTTGTGTGCATGCTGCTAGAAGTGCGACATTCCACACCGCATAGGTGTCGATAAGATCAGACAAAGATGCAATCTGTCTGCATGGTGGTTTCAGGCATAACACTCCTTTCAGAAACTGTTTTACCAAAAACAAAGAAGAACGTGGAAGATCCATGGGCAGACATGATGATGACATTGATGCAAGATGTACATTGACAGAGGAGTATGAAAGGCCAGAGGCTAGTAACTTTCACAAATATTTGAGCACCAGTGGTACATAAGCCCTTAGAGGGTCCTGGTTAATGGCTAGGTATCAACTAGAAATTCCCTTCCACTTGCCAATATTAGATGTTCTAGTAGCCTTTTTTTCTCCTCCTTTAGTACCTGCTGCACATCCTCTGAAAAGAGGTGCTTAAAAGGCATAAGAAGTGAATCATCACGGCAGTTAGCCGAAGATGTTTAAGAATTGGGTGCACCAAATTCTCCCATCTTGTGCAAGTTATGTCCAGCTTGTGAGGAAGCTTAAGGTAATTGCCCTTGGCTAATTGGTAAGAAGGGAGAACCAGTGATGCCTGTGCCAAAACAGGGTCACCAAAATTATTTTTGGAGAGGCCTTCTGAATCCTCAGAATTACCTTGGATATCAGTGGAAAGTGTGGAAATGCATAAAGGAGCATTCCTGTCCAAGAGAATCTGTTTTCCAGGCCTGTTTGCATGGAGTCCTGGAACAGAATCTGTTGAGTTGTCAGTTTTGAAAGGAGGCAAACAGATCTACCTCAGGTATTCCCCCAAAACTGAATCAATTCCTGGAAAATCCCCTCATTCAACTTCCACTCATTGTGGATTTGTCCTGGTCCTGCTCAGCTTGTCTACTATGTTTTGCACTGACACAATACAAGATGTTTGGAAGGCTGGAGTGCTGAAGAGCTAATTTCCAAGCAATCCCAGCCAGCTTGCATAGAGAGTGTGATTTTGTGGCCCCTTGCTTATTTATGTATCACATCACAGTGGTGTTGTTGGTAACTACCTGGTGAGGTCTCGAGGGCCAGAGATGAAGATATTTTAGAGCACTGATTACTTTAGATGGCAACTCTTCTATTTATATGTGCTTTGGTCTGTCTTATGAATACTGCAGGCCTTGCACCTTTATCCCCATGGGAACTCTCCCCCAAGCAAAATCTGTGTCATCCGTAGTTATCAACTGACTTGGAGGTAGAGAAGAAAAGGAGAGACTTGTATTTGCTTGTATCTGTAGTCTCCACCAGTCATTTTTTTAAACTAGCTATTTGAATGAAATAATAAAACTGCAAAAATCCAAAGGATGAAATGAAGAAAAGGCCAGTGGAGTATGAGGCATCACAGGAAGAGTGGCTTCAAAAATAGTGAAGTAAGATGACAGAGCGTGCAGATAAAACCACAGATTTTCTGCTGTACCAGAGAAACTGGAAGAACAGACTGTATTCATTTTGTGGAAGCACAAATAAGTAAGTGGACTGGTGTTCATCAGCAGGACTTTTTAACTGAAAATGCACATCGAGTCTAGGAACCAAACCTGGTCATGACAATGCAGACAAGACCTATATCAGTAAAAATGCAATCATAAATGCAGAAATAGTTGATCCTGACTAAACTGTGGCAGAAAGGAAATGTATTAAAAAATTGAGACAGCAGAGTATTTGTGGAAAATGATTATTCATTGTACAAGCAGATGAGAGAAGAAAGAAGTAACTGGGAACATATGTTTTGGGAGTGTAATGAGTTGGGTATGTAAATGGGTATAACAAAGGAAATTATTTTTTTTTGAGCTGGGATACATGATCTGAATTGACTAAACATAGTAAGACCTTGTTAAGTTTAATTTTGGTGGCTGCCAAAAAAGCAGTTACTAGAAAAAGGAAATCAAAGTCTAAACCAACTGTATTTGAAGCAGTACACATTGCAACATACAAGAACTGTAAATAGGATCTTTAGAAAAGGGTAGCATGAAATTACATAGAAAACAATGGAAATTGTGGGAACAATATATGGAGAATAAATTTTTGGAGAAGTGAGATTTAAGGGCTGGTAGAAACTGATCAATTTATGTAATGCTGAACTGATAATTGTATAAAAATAAGTGATATAATGTTTGTAACGGTGAACATGTTAACATGGTTTGTTTTCTTTTATATAACTGTATCTTTGCCTGTGATTACTCAATAAAGGTGTTTAAAAAAACAAGCAAAAGAGAAGCAAATATTGTTCTAAAATCAGGGAATGTTGAGAGGCAGGCGTTATTTTAAAGCTGTTGTATCCAGCAGTCTTCAGAATATTTTTACTGACAGATCAAAGACATTTGTGTGCTGAACAGATTAAGGATAAAATAAAGTTTATCCAACAAAAAGTGAGCTAAGCAAGCAGAAGAGGAATCTGCTTCTTATTCAGCTGATAAAAGTTCAGAGTTGACAAACAATCAGAAGTATTCTTGAACTTGAACCAGAGTCTGGAGATGGAGATGATCAGGAAGATGACCAGAAATACTGGAATTGGTGAATAAATGAGACTATACAGCATCAGGAACATTTGTGAAATATGGCTTTGCAAGAAAAAGGGCTGAGAAAGACTAGAAATTTGTTGATCTTGTTAAAATTGTGGGTGGACTGTAAAGCATATAACCAACTTTATTAATGTTTATAAAGACACTAAAGGGAAAAAACTGAAACAAAGCAAAACAATGTTTGTTCTTATTAGTATTTGTGCAAAACATTTCATGATATAAACTGCATGTTATAGCTAAAAGTTGTTTTGTATAGCGTGCAGTCAAGTATTTTAATTGGGGGAGTCATTGACTGTTGCATATGTTAAAGACATTAAAGTAAACAAGTGCTTAGTTTTAAGTAGAGGCTAGCAAGTTTAAGTTAATAAAGTGCTCTGTTTTTGGGCTGCTGGGACATGAGTGGGGTGTAAAAGTATACTAATTATATTATGCAAAAATGTATCTAATAGTACAGTGCAGGGCTTTAATTTTAAGGTAGCCACTAAATTCAGCAGTAGGAGCTCTAACAGAATTTATATACCTCGAGGTACAATAACTGGGCTAGAATGAACATAAATCTTATCTCATAGAAGCTTGCGCATTTAATTGAAAGCTCTAACATGCATCCAAATCCTATTACATCTCATGTACCCACAAAAACAAAGATAAAAATGCAGGGTAATGGATAGTAAAACTTACTTGAGAGTTAGTACGGAAGACAGAAATTTCTTTAGAACTAGTGAGTGGAATAAAAAGAAAATGCAGTTTTAAAAGAGAGTAGAAATAAAAGTGCAAGAGTTATGTTCAAAAATAATAGGAGCTATTCAGAAGGGCTGACAAAGGCTAAAGTATTGCAAAATAAGGAGAATCTGACAGAAAAAAAGAAGGGAAATTGTAGAGTGCTAAACAGAAAAATAACAAGAGTATTTGCATAATATACATGAGATTACTGTTAAGCAACTAATTTTTGTGATCACTGCAGTGCACAAAAGCATTTAGCACAAATTATGCAACAGAAAGAAAGGGGTGTTGTCAAACTTAAGGAGATTATGACAACAAAAATAACCAGAGATCCTATGCAGGTATTAAGAGATATTTTGGAAATTTTATGAAACATTATACAAGGCAGAGGAATGTGGAAACCAAGAGCGAGCACAAATGAAATATTTATGGAAAATTTGCACTTGCTAAGGTTAGAGAAAGACAAGGTTCAACAAATAACAGTTAAGATGAGGAAATGAGAGAACAATGGCTTTGTACAATCAATCTACTGGGAAGTTTCCATGAACAGATGGCATTCCTCTGGAAGTTTGGACGGAAGAAAGTGATAAAGATCTAGAAGACTTTGTTTAATAGTATTTTAAAAGGAAGGGAAGCATCTTGGAAGAAAGCTGTGGTGACTGTATTACCTGAAGGGGGTAAAGACCTGTCAGACCCAGCTTCAGACAGAATCATTTCAATTTTAAACCATGATTATGAAGTATTTATGTCTATAGCAGACAAAAGAATGGCAAAAGTATTGCCAAAATTAATAGATATGGATCAATGTGATTTTCTGGAGGGAAGGCCAACATCCGCTAACATTAACAGAACAATGGTCATCTAGAGGGAAGCAAAATGGAAGAAAAAACTGCTGTTGATGTTGGGTCCTGATACAGAGAAAGCATTAAACAGGATTTTATAAGTAGGACAATGGAAGCATTTGCATTCTCTAATACAATATTAAGGTTAATTAGAAAGAAATATGCAAGATGCGAGGCAATAAATACATTGGGTTGGTTCACTCTCTAATAAGTTGCGTTTAAACTGTGGTACCAAGCATGAGTGTAGTTTCCTCTTTGCTACTGGATTTATATTTAGAGTCACTGCCCCAGAAAATAAGGGACTCAGAAATTCAAAGCTACAACTGGTATGGTAATCAAGAGAAGTCAGCTTTATTTGCAAATATTTTGCCCTTGATATATCCAGTAAAAGACATTTTGGTGTTACAGAACATTTTGAGACAATTTGAAGTCTTTTTAGGATATAAAATTAATGAAGATAAAACAAAAGTTATGGCTGAAAATGATGTACTTCTACACAAACTGGTTCAGCAATACCCAAGTTTACATACTGAAGTATGCAGGAGTATAGATTAAAAAGGTTTCTTTTATAGCAGCTAAGGATATGTGGGAAGAGAATAAACAAAACATAATACAGAAAGAAAAACTAGAAGCTCATGTTTATAAACATGGATAGTAAGATACAAGCACTGAAAATGTTTTAGATCCTCTACTTTTATATACTAGTCAGGAATATTTTTATCAGCCAGAGGAGTTGTAGACAATAATATAGAGCTGACGGAATTTAACTGAGAGGGAACAGGCCAAGAGTTAAATGGGATAAAATGATTCTCCCAACAGAACAAGGTGTTTTAAGATTACTGATTTGAAGGGATACTTCAAAGATACATGGTTAACGCTGACACACAACACAAGCAGAACATTAAAATTTAAAGTGGAAAGGGATGACGACAAGGGGTGGGAGTCCAGAAGCAAGGACAGTGCAGTATTTTAGATGGGGCTCCTTGAGAAGAATAACCAAAATGAATATATTCATAAAGTTGCAGAAATTATTCTAAGAACTAACCCAACATGAGAATGGAGAAAGATTTGCCAATAAGGATGACTGCAATTAGGTGTACAGAAAAAAGGCACAGGGGTCTAGAATTTACTGGAGAAAGCTGGCAAAGAGTGCACTCCCATGCATTTGGTAAACACCCTGGGGGCTGTGGTGAGACCGAAGGGTAGGGCTCTGAACTGATAATGATTGGCCCCTAACCAGAAGCGAAGATGTCTCCTGGAATGCCTATCTTGATGTGACAGTAGGCATCCTGGAGATCTACTGAGTACATCCAATCATCCCTGCATAATAGTGGTAGAATGGACTGAGCAGTGACTATCTGGAACTTTGACTTCTTGAGTGAAAGTCTGAGCTCTCGGAGATCCAAAATAGTACGTAGGTCCCCTGTCTTCTTTTGGCAGTAAAAAGATGTGAGTAAGCACCGGATCCTCTTTGTCCTGCTGGGACCTCTTGAATGGCTCTTTTTAGAAGAACTTTTTGAACTTCTTTGAGGGCCAACTCCCTCTGACTGGGTGGAACATCGGGGAAACAACTTGTCACTGGAGGGAGCTCTGTAAAGGGAATTAAGTAGCCTCTGGAAAAGATTGGTAGAGCAGCAGGGCAAAGCTTCAGGAGCACTGAAAGGGCTGCTCAGAAAAGGGTTCTTTGTAGCCCTGATTTTGCAGACCCCCCCCCCTGCCACAAGGGTGTCATCTTTCATTAACACCCCCCCCCACCTCTGAAAGAGGAGCCATCCAGAGCATCTTGAAAGGGAGACTGTGCCTTACGGAACCACATCTTTCTGGTCCCCCATTGGGTCATTGAGAAGGACATCTGGGGGGGGGCAAAAGTTTGATTCCTACCACAGGCAGTGTTTTCCCTTCTTACTCGCTGCGGGTCAACGTGTCCTTCACAGAAGGTGCAAAAAGAGTGGAAACATCTAAGTGGCATTAGTAAATGATGCCTTAAAGGCCTCCAAGATCCCACAGAAGGATAGCCAGGCATGATGTCGCAAGGCAATGCCCATGCAAGCCACTCGAGAGGTAGCCTCCGCAGCGTTGGAAATTAGCCTCATCGAAGAATTCACCAAAGAGGTCAGAGTGGCAAGCTTGGGAGACACCTGCTTGAGGTTCTCTCCTCTGGCAATAACTCTGCAAGGAAGGAGGACAGCTCTTGAACCAAATCCCTTTGGAGGCAGATAAAATATGCCAAATAGGTAGTCATCCTCAGCCCAAAGGTAGTTGAGGCATACACCTGCTTCCTAAAACAGTCTGTCACCTGAAATTCCCTGTTTGGGGATGGGCTGCTCTGCTAGCCTCTTCTTAATGGCGGTGGCAGTCACGGTGGCATCGACTGGTACACCTTTACTCTCCAATAAATGGCTCATGGGGGGGGGGGCTAAGAAATTTATCGGGTCTCTTTAGAACAGGCTCCACCATGTCAGTCTCCTTCCAGGCCCTGCTGGCAATCAAGTCCACTAATTCATCAGCAGGGGAGGGATACCCAGGAGGTAGACAGTACCATTCCAAAGGCTTTCAGAAATACGGACTCCTCCAAAGATTGAGTTGGGAAGACCATCCATCCTTTTGTTTTAGGACAGCAAGGATGTCTCCAAAGGAGACATTATCGGGCAGAGATCTGGGGGACTCTTCTCCTTCCTTGAGGTCTGTATCCTCAGTGAGGGACTCCGCAGGTGAGTCCAAGTGCCTCCCTCTTGCACTTTCTCTTACAATGAACCTCCTCCAATCGGGGATACGAGGAGGACTCAGAAGAGACAGGGACTCCCAGAAGGGAGGAAACTCCCTGAAGACTCAATCAGGAGGGCTGACCCAGGACAGGATGAGGCATCTTGCTAGCCACGGTAGACAGGGGCCGGGAGGGATCTGGAGGTGCAGCAGAGAAAACTCCAGACCTGGAGAAGGTCTTCTCTACCACACGGAAAGCCAAAGGGCTGGAAGTGCGCCCATCCTCCATGTCTGAGGGTGAAGTCCCCCGGAGGGGAGGAACGTGCCTGCAAACCACCTCCTGACCTCCAGGTAACAGTCCGAAGCTACTGAAAGACAAAGTAGTGCCTAGAGGATGGGATTGGTCTGAAAAGATGGTACCAGACCCCCCCCCCAGCTAGCACTGACTGCTCCAGCATGGAGCTCACCCAGCTTCATGGGTGGAGGTACAGAATATGCCAGGGCCCTCTCGCAGGGACAAGAAAGGAGTAGTACTTGGCCTTGTCCGAATCTGTAAGCAAACTTCCTGATCCCTGGAACCCAAAGGGGTTGGATGAGAAGAATGAGAAGTTGGAGGGGAAGAGTATCCCCTGGCCAGATGGGCAGTAGAAGATCCAACTATCTGGGCCTTGAGAAAACTCATTCATCATCCTGTCCATGTCTGAGGGCAGAAGACTCCTAGATGACCTAGATGAGGAAGAGGAGTGAGTGGACTTGGAAGGAGACTTTCCTAATCTACTGTCAGGCTCCGGTGACAGATCCGATGCTTCTGAGCCGATGGTAGTCTTTGCTTGGAGTTGGAAGGAACTGGAGGTTCCTTCAAGATAATGATCAGACTATTCTATTGGATCCAAAGTCCTAGATAGCTCAGGGGCCAGATCAGATGAACTAGTCTGATCTGCGCCAGCCCCACTTTGGTAAGATCAAAGGGTCTCTGAACAGGAGAGAACCTGGATCCCACCAAAAACTTTGCAGCTTCCAGCTCAGAGGACCTCGGATCCAAGGCAGACCGCACTGGGGTTGGATCCGGGGACTTAGGATCTGACAGCCGCGGTTTCTTGGTGACAACTAGCAAGGACGGGGCCTTCCTATTCAGGTCTGAAGAGGAAGCCTTAGGGGAGAAACAAAAGGACCCCCTTGCACCAGACCCTTAAGGAGCAACTTCTTACGGTGCTCCGATAAAGCCCTGGAGTTAAATGCGGCACAAAGGTCGCACTCACCCTCCAGTTGCAGAGCATCCAAGCAATAAACACACTCCTTGTGTGTATCGGAATAACGCATTTTCCAACTGCATGAGGAGCACTTTAAATCCAGCAGGTTTATCAGACATAACAAAAACACACACACACACACACACACTAAGACCCTCACTTAAACTACAACAACGTATGAAAGCACTAATGGCTAATGGACGAAAAAGGGTGCAAAAGCTCAAGAACTAAAACTGAATAACTAAGGGGAGGGAGGATCTACACTATAAAATATAACTAACTAGACTACCCTACAATAAAACACTACCAACTAGAAAGACTTTTAAGACAAAGATTGAAAAGTTTTACTTAGCTAGCCACAGCCAGGAGGAATGTGTCTGCACCATAAGCATGGCAAATGAGATCAGGGAATTAGAGAGCACCAGGGCATTATGGGAGAGGGAGGATCCAGAGCCTTGGATCCATCTGTTGTATATTTTGCCAGCTCGGATCCGATGTCAGATCCAAGTCCCTGCAGTGACGAATGAAGACATGGATAACATCAGATCCTATTTTTTAAACAATTAGTTTTAAGCCCTTTAAAATTACATTCTTAGCCAAATTCATAATCCTAGAGCAAGAGAGAGAAACAAGTGAAGTGTTTTTTTCCTTACAACTCCTTTCAGCATCTATCTAAGTTAACTACTCTCCAAATGACTTTTTCATTCATCTCATTCTAACAAAGTGCTGGCTGTAGAGAGAAACAGAGGAAGGATCAGCCAACAACTGTGGTCAGTGCAAGACAAGTGCATTCCTCCACACACAACCCTGGTAGAAGCCCTGCAGTTGAATGATCCTTGTTTCAATGAACCTCAAATTATTGAAAAATTACAGCAGTTTTTTTTTTTTTTTTTTTATAAATAAGAACAAGCTTTCTACAGCATTCAATATCAAGATAGACAATATTTTGCATTAAGAATGTTTAACAGCCGGGTAAAGAAATGTTTGCTTACAGTGACTGCTTGTAAGTGCAGGAGTATGGAGTCTGCATGAGACTTGCCCTCTGGAAAAACAGCTACTTTTTGTTTTTTTTCTGTATATGAAAGGACTGATGACTGTGTTTGTGTCAATGTGTTACTTCTACAGATTGGGTGACAGTGGCAGCAAAGCTTGTTCTTTCCTCCATCATTGGGCCATGTTTAGACTTCGTATGTTCAGAGATGGAAGGTGTATGGGTGCAAGAAGACTTGCCCTACTCTCGCAAAAAAAGATGCTTGTATTTTTTGTGGAATTTTAATGGATCAGTTGTCAGTGCTTTGTAGGTGATAATGGATTGCAATGAAATTCTCACTCCTAATCCTTTGCAAACTTATCCTACCTAGAGTGTATTGCACTCCAAGCAGGAGGCCTTGCTTCACCTGTTTATCCCTTATGCTAAGGTTGAGCTACTGACATCTGACAGGTAATGCTTAAGCAGTAGGGTTTTTAACTGCTGCTTGAGCTGTATGGTTTTCAACTGCTCTTCAGCTCTGAGATGGACAAGCTGCATCCATTGTTCATTTTCATACTACCCTGGCTGGCTCTTCTGGTATTCAAAGCCATAAATCAAACCTACGTTACACTAAGGTGGGCTCCACTCATTTATGCCACAAAGCCAGCTTTTCAGGAGTTTGAGAATGTAAATCAGTTAAATAATCAAAGTAGAACAAAGAACAGTATGTGCTGTCATAAGATGTGCAACACAGAGCACCTTTTTTCACTGTCAGGAAACTCTTCTCATGAAAGTCACACAGTCAATAATGGGCTTTTTGTGCCATGAGAGCACAATGTCGCTCACAAAATCATCATGAATGCTACTAAAGTAAAGCAGCCAGAATTGTGATTCCCTTAAAAAGGGTGCTGGCTAGTCTCCTGATTCTATGGAATGTGTTATATCAAGCCCTTTGGCAGGTGGCATGGACAGATACAGCTGCTTTTGGAAGGTGAATTTCTGCTATTACTTGGGCTTAACATCCTGTCTCAGTGGCTCAACAATGTACAGTATTGGCTTTCTAGGCTTCTTCCCAGAGGCAATACACCTGCACTCATGCAAGTGTCCTTGCCCAAAAATGGGCAAAATGATGCCAGCAGCTCATATTCATCATTCCTTGCCAGGTCCCTCAAGCACCCCTACCTCTTAGTCAAACAGTTGACAAGGGTGTAGTAAGGGCTTTCTCTCTCTGTACCACTGGCCAGGTTTGCAAAAAGCAAACATATTTGCAGTAATGGATAAATATTAGCAAATCTAATTCTTTTTCTGGATAGTGATGGCACTCAACAGCTTGTTCAGCTTCGTATAATGAGAATGTGGTAACAGCTAACTGCTGTTGCACAAATATACCAACAACTCCAGGATTCAGTCAGAAGTATGGTGCAAGACAGAGACTAACCCCCCATAAGCAGAAAACTATGCTATGTCAGGACAATAAAAACAGCAGCAAAGTAAAATCTTTTAAAGTGAAGAAAATGATAGAACCGGACTTGCAGGTAGGAGGAGTATTGAAGTAAGTGATGGATTAGCTTATTAGTGATACTCTGATACAGAAGGGTTCTAAAAAGTGCTGGTAAGGGGTGAGAACACAGAAACGAACCTCCAAGCTTAGGTGGACAGAACTGCTCCAAAGCAAATTTATTATCAAGAAAGAAGGGAAGTCTGTAAAATCAGTAACAACTGTGACAAAGCTAGTCAATTTTGAATAATGTAATATTTAGTACCCAAAATTAAATAAAAAATAATGGAGATGGGAAACAAGTTGTGGTAGTAGTACATATCAGGTAGGTCCTAAGAGTACTCAATCTACATGTAAAAAGCAGTGTGATAAAGCAATAAGGCAGATTAAATGAACACACAGAAGAGACATCAGCAACAGAAAATGTTAACCTTTTTCACTGACTGGCATTATGACATTATATAGAATGGTATGCACAGTTCTTAAGATTTCATATGCAATACCTATGAAAAAGATAGTACACAGGAGGAAAATACACGTGATGTACTGTCTTCATCAAAATTCATAATCAAAGAGTGCAAGAACTTAATACACACAACGCTGAAGAAAGGAATCAGGCAGCTGTCGGGCAGAAACATTTAGGGATCACTCAACACAGACAGAAGGAAGATTACTCATGAGTCAGTTTAAACACAAGGGCAAGAAAAAGATGGAGAGGTAGCATCATCAAAGCAGTCAAAGAATGGCATAATACAGGGGGAAGGCATAAGGATTTTTTGTTACATGAAAAAAAAAGAAAGAAAACAGCTGCTTGCCAAGTAGACTCTGCAGCTTATTCAGAGGGTGGGGTAAAGGAAAAAGAACATGAGCCAGTGAGCCCTCAATGGACATTGAAATCTATGCTCCTATGATCCAAACAACCATCAATACCTTTCCTTTTCTCTGTTAGCTGAAAAAAGTTGGACATTTTGCTAAGCAACAGAATATTTTTCAGCCTCTCAGGCTTACCTTAGTTGTCTCTTGACCCGACTAGCACTTTAGGACCAATTGGATGGGGAAGGGTGTCCTAAGTGGCTCGCAGATGTCCTTGATGCAGGATATAGAAAAGGATGCTATTCCTGCTGGATGACAATAACCTACTTCTCCGACTTAGAAAAATAAGCAGAAGGAATAAGTATATATAGCAAAAAAAAAAATAAAACAGACATGCAACTTCCCATTTGGCATGCTGGAAGTTAATGTACTTTTCCATATGCTTCCTGGAAGATAACTGGCTGTTGCTACTAGTTCACAGGGCAACAGTGAACAGTATACTCCCTGCAACATGTTCTAGCACTGTATTTATGGCTTTCAGAAGATGATCACTATCAAAGACTACTAGCTTTTAAGAGCTAGTAACCTAAACATACGTGTCACAGCACTATATATACATGGAGAGGCTGAACAGCAATATTGACTTAAGTGTATGAGCTTTAAGCATGTTGAAAGTAGAGGCATACAACCAAAAAGCTTGAAAAATGACATCAGCCTAAAAAAAAAAGAGCAAAATAAGTAACGAACACAGGTCATTCTAACAAATGAAAAGAGAAAGTTAAAAACACTTTTATCCATCTTTTAGAGTAGCTCTAGCTGGCAGCTGAGGTTTCATGACAAGATGTTACTTCAACACAAATGTAAGCTGAGGAAAAGAGCCTCTTTCAGAGAGACTCATTTTGATTATAGTGTTAATTTTTTTAGAGGTGAAAAAGCAGTCATGGTGCAAATCATTTTTAGTGCTGCCACATAAAGTATTACCAATTTCATAATCTATTTCAATAGCACACAGATTAGCAATCTGTTTATTTCACTCAGCTTCCACTTTGAGAAACCACCCCAACAGACAAACATTTAGAAATCCATCATTTTAATGTTTATGGGAAACCAATGCATATATTATTTGAAAAAAAAAAGACATAGAAGATCAGAGTGAAAAATATAAATAACCCATTCCAAAAAAAAAAAACTTCAATGCCAACTGGTTGTGCTACTATCTATGCTCACACAATACATACACTGAGGCTAATGCCCAGATCTATTTCTAATATCTTGCCTGTTGGACTGGAAGGGCTATGAGAACTGATGGCATTAAGGCTTTTGGAAAACCCCACGCATTCCATGGAGAATACTACTACCTGATGTGGGCTAGGAATAGGAAAGTGCTTTCCTGCCAAAACAGAAAACATAGCTTTATAGCATTATCAGAAACACAGATAGCAATCATCTCTTACCAGCAAAATAAACAGTGAATTACTGAAGTAACATAACAGAAACAGTGTCTTAATTGATGTGTAATTAAGTTTAAAAAATATAATCAAACTTAGAAAATACATTTAGTATAGTCAGAAGTATGACATGAATACTCAACAGTCTGTTTTACAACACTGTAAGTTTGCACTTATCTGAAATCTGTGAACACCTATTTTTTTCGGGTAACTTTACAGCAGTCATACGCACCTTGTGATATTCCTTTTCACTGGAAATGGCCCACCAAGATCAGAACAGTCTTCTTCTTCTTTTCCCGGTTAGGGGTCGCCACAGTGGATCATCTGTCCGCTCATGACTGGCAGTAGAGTTTTACGGTGTCGAGTTGCCAGCCCGGCACCCAACCTTCCACAGAAGGCACACACACACTCACACCTAGAGCCAATTTAGTGTGTCCAATCCACCTACTGCATGTCTTTGGGATGTGGGAGGAAACCTGAACACCCGGAGGAAACCCACACGACCACAGGGAGGACATGCAGACTCCGCACAAAAGGCACCCCAGCCGAGAATCGAACCGGAGAACCTCTCGCTGTGTGGCAGCAACGCTAACCGCTGCACCACCGTGGCCAACCCATCAAGATCAGAACAGTGACGCACCAAAATGAGAAACTAGAGAACCACCTAGTCTAGAAATCATCCATTAGATGTCCAGCAATCAAGCAACAGCATCAGACAAATTTCTAAAAATGCTTTAAAAAATCCAATAATGCAACTGTCCCACAAAAGTGATGAAAAGATATATTATGTACTATGAATATGTGAAGACTGTCCAGATCACAGGAACAGAAAAATTAAGTGCCATTAGAATATTTAAAATTAAATGTCCACTTCTGACTAACTTACCAATACGTATCCACATACATAGTTTAAAAAAGTCTAAAGAACATATGCTGGTAACAAATCACATTTCTCTTTTTGAGCTCATTTTATGTATCTGTTACAAAACAATCAAACCTTTCAACAAGTCTGACATCTGAGAGTAAGAAAATGTGTGTTTTTTTTGCAGAAAGTCCAGCAACACACAGTTATTCAGGCTCGAGTATTACTCACTTGACTGAGAAGAAAAGGGTGAAACAATGTTATACTATTTCGGTTTATTAAAATTTACGCCACTTTTGCAGATACTCATGTTTGCTGCAAAAGAACTGTTGGATTTCAGAACAATTTCAAAATAAGCACAGGTACTAATACATAGTTAAAAATGTCTCTACTGAATTTAAATGATCTTAACTTAACTTGTAAATTGCCACACAAACAGTATTTGGGCCTCCTTTTCTTTTTGCACAAGCTGTGCCTTCTGTATACACTGTTTTCCTCCCATTTCAAAAATCACAATGATCTGCATTTTCTAAGTTAATTGATAAACCTTTAAACTATCCATACATACAGATGAAGTGTCTCAATGACTATGTGCATACTATTATCCCATTCAGGATCACTGCCTTGGCATATGCATAATGACGGCCATGGCAAGCTCTTTCTCATTCATATCCTTGAATGCAATAATGTAAAATGGGTAAGTCGCTAATCCAAATGTGTGCAAACCACGTCTCTTCTGGACAAGCTACAACTCTCAAGTCCACCTCCCAAAATATATGTGCAATGAACTCAAAGTAAATCTTACAGCCTCAATCAGCGCTATGTACAGACTGCCCCTGTCAATGTGTATGTACATATTGTAATAATGCCATTTCAGGAATTAAAAAGAATGCTCCTTAGGAACATGTGCAAGCTGCCTGCTGCTGATTAGTGCATGTATATGCAGTGTGTTGCTTAGTTTGTCAGGCATCAGGGGATCAAAAAGGTTTTCTCTGAGGTCTGCACAGTACTGGTTCTACTAACTGTTGGAGCAAAATGTTACAGGAGTGGCTTTGACAGCAAACGGTTCTATGGACAGTATCATGCTTTAGTAAAATCTGTTCCACACCGACTTGTATTTGAGCATTTTGAAAGATCTGCAAGACTGATATTTGTAGAACGAACAGCAGATCAGAAAGCTGCTGGAGAGTCAAACCAGGGTGTTTCCCCCTTCCTCAACTCTGTTTCACCTTGGAGCTTTTTTTTGCCTACAGAAGTGCTTGCCAAATGAAGGAAAAGGGACAGTGGTAGTACTTAAAGAAACAAAAAAAAACACTGAATCATCCTGGTCATCTATTTTCCACCAACATTCCCTAAAATAAGTGTAATTCTACTTTGCTGCTGCTGTGGTTCTGTATCTATGGACATCTGAGAAGACTAGCAGACTGCCATAAGCATAATCGAGAAAACTATATGACTGATGTTTTTCTGTTAGTGTATCAGTGTAATTTTTCTTGAAAGATTTTACTTCGTTTTTTTTTTTTTTAATGTGGCAATTAGAATTTTGTTGTCTGCACAGGTATCTCTCTAATATCTGGGTGTTTTTTTTCTTTTCCCTTTTCTTTCTGCTCACATTTTCTTTCCCTAACAAGTTATGTTTCTTTACCTGTACATCATGAATTTAAATGTAATAATTACTGTGCAGCAGAACACTGACTTCATGGTGTGAACTATTTCTGCTACATTTTAAGTGGTTAACAGTGTTTGGAACTTGAAAATTGTAATTATTTGATTTCAATTTCTGATTGGTTAAATGCACACAAGAGAAAGTTTAATATGCACCATCAAATCCTTTGCCTGAATACACCTGTATATTGTTGAAACTTGTAAGCATATGTTTGTATGAATGTATCAACTAAAATAAAGTTGTGTTATATTACTTTACATGAATGCTGTTCTAACATGTTTGATCTTCTGGAACAGTATGGCTTACAACTCTGAACATGGGTATTTCTGTTTATCTTTGTACTAAGGCTTTTTTTTTCAATTTATTAAGTGAAATGGTCTACCTCAGACCTTTCAACCATAATTCTGTCAAAAAGAAAAGCTAAAATTTAATATAAACTGTTTCTGAATCCAATAAATGAGCTTATTGTTTGAGAAATGGAGGAATAAACTAGCATACCTGGAGAAAACCCACAGAGATAAAGGATAGTAAATGGGTACTAAGGGCAGAAATCACACTTTTTTATATACAGTAAATTTGACATTTCATGCATGTTTCAGTGTCAGATATGCATACCTCCTGATTTGTAGTACTGTTATTTCTAAACAAAATTGTTCTAAGTTTCTTGTAGCTGTAGTGGTCTGTAACCCAAGGAGTCTGAATGGCTAAGTTTAACTATACAGAAGAAAAGATGATTTATCATGAAAATTATGCAGATTTACTGGGCTTTTGCAGTTCTTGGAGGAAAATGAAAGAAAAAATATAACACTCATACATCATATTTATTCACTGTTCCAAAGCAGAAGTGATATGCATAACAGTAATATAAACAGTGTATACTGACAAAGCAGTAGACCCATACCTTTTTTAATTCAATAAAATGTTCTTTCTGAACCATATACTGGTCTGTTTTTATCCCATTAAATGACATGCATATGTACTACATGTGTAAAATGTGTGCATGCAACAAGTTTCAATAAAATATATGTTCTGAAAAGTAAAATGGTCTTTTTTAAATGGCATAAATTTACTGCGTTAATGTAGAACATGTGCATACCACAAGTATTTTTTCAACCACGTACTGCCATGTTTTCCCCCATAAAACTGTAAAGTTAGGGCATACATGCATAATGTATGGCTGTCTTGCCTCGTTTTCAATAAAATGCTCAAGTTTTACATTAACAAGTTACTGTAGCACCCACATTTATATTTTACAAATGGCAATGATTAAAATATTTGAAAAATGCATAGTCAGTCAATTAACTGAATACCTCACATTGAATATACACTTCCATCACCATCTCAACAAGGATTCTGTCCCTCTCATAGAATTGACACTGCACTACTTTCATTCTTTGATACCATTCAGCATCACAGAAATAACAATAACTTAGTAGCAGCAGTCTATCTAGATCTATTAAAAGTCTCCGATACTGCTTCTTCTTATAATCTCTTCCCAAAAGTATCAGAAATAGGCCTCTCCACTCCTCTTCCGGTTTGGCTCTTATCATTTCAACAGAACACACTTTGTCAAATGGTTACAACTGCCCATCAACCGTCTGACATACTGCTGTAGGGTCCCACCAAGGTTCCATGCTAGGTGTTTTACCATTTAACATCTTTATTAACAACATACCTCTGCATGCTGTTGACTCAATTATCCAGTACACTAATGACTCCATTGCAATCTGATCTGTCAAGTCAACTGAAGAACCCTACGCTAAAACACTGAAATCTTGTTCTTAATGCCCCAAAATCTAAACTCATGCTATTTACCCTCAAACCTTTTACAACCACATCACCAAATCTCCTATGATATCCTCTTATGGCAACCCTAGTGAAACTAATTCTAATACCTTCTTGCCTCATAACTGAGGAGAATCTACTATTTGTTTGCTAAATCCAAGAAAAGGGAATTAAAAACACATCAAAACTAGGAACTAGGTGCACCCAGAAACAAAAATATCAAGCCCTCATCACAGACTTGTCGATTCATAGCAATCAGATAACTTTAGGGGCTCAAATTCTCTAACATCCTTAAACTCAGTCAACTGAAGCAGGTCCTCAAAGCTCTATACAATCTAGATTTATGCCCCTCCCTTGCCACTTTTATGTCTCGGTACTCTCCTTGCCCACTCAGAACATCTAACAGATTCCTGCATACAATTACTCCATCCAACAATACTCACAATGATGCTCCCTACTCTTCTTTTGCAACCAAACACTGGAACTCCCCATTTTTACTACTATGCGAGACCAAAACAGACCCAATTTCAAAGCCCTACATAAATTACATTTCACTGACAACTAGATCTCACTGCAGGTCCTCTCCAGGATAGATCAACTTTCAAATAGCATGTTCAACAACAGGAAAGACTACTTCTCAGTCACCACTTTTAATTCCTTCTCCCACTCCTAATTCTTCCCCTCACTGTTATCTCAGACTTCTTCTGTTGACAGCAAAACAGCATAAGTTTAGTTTTCTTGGTAGTTAAGCTTAGCTTCTTAGCTTAAAGCCATGTGGAACACTTAAGAATTACTTGGTGACTGTTCAGGATAATTTTATAGTCAGAGGATAATAAAGGCTACCAAGTCATTACTATTAAAATTCATTTATATTGAAAGATGGTAAGTAAAAAGGTTAAAAATGACAATATCTAGAACTGAGCTTTAAGAGGCTCCTGAACAGCTAGAGTGAAGGGACCCTGCTCCATGAATCAGAGGGCTGGAGCCCTGACTGCAACACAGAAGACCACAGATCAATTAACGGCTCAGTCACAACAGCAGCCACAGAGGGTTGAACTGGGAGAAAGGCTTTTCTTTTTAGTCTTTTTACTTCAGGTGGGAGGTGAAGGATTTTTGTCTACAATCTGGCACTCCTCACATGACCGTTTTAGTTTAAAATTTGGCATTAAAGAGGAAGACTGTAGCTAACTAACGTGTGTGGTGAAGCTCATGATGTTAGCAGATCCATACAGTTAAGTTATCAAAAAATTCCCCCTCACACATGGCAGCATACAAGACTTTGCTACAGGCTCTGCTCTGTATTTTAACATCACCTTCCCAACCTACTACAGAAGAGGCAGTCCCAGACTTGTGAAGGGGTGGGTGGGTAATACAATGAACAAAAAAGAAAAAAAAAAGCAGCAGAGGGTCAGCTAGAAGGTACATGGGGGAAGGGGGGGGAAAGTAAAAAAAAAAAGTATCCAGAAGATAGTCAACTTTAAAGGTCCTCTAAGACAGAGAAGTTGAAAGTCACTAAAACTGAAGTGGCAAAACTATGTAAGGCTGCAGAATCCAGTATGACTGACTAAATGAAAAGTGCAGTTTGCCAAGTTAGCTTTCTTTTTATTAAACAAAGCACTGGACTGTTCTGAGGGTTGTCATGTTACATCTACTCTTAAATTAATCTATGCTGTTGATGATGTAGGATGCTGTCCTTACACGAGACAGCAAGTTTACCTAAATGTGGAATCAAAAATATGAGCTTATACACAGAAGGGAC